>NW_010250611.1:0-13306 GCF_000690775.1 Eurypyga helias | reverse complement strand
GGACAGCCCAGAAAACCAACCGTATCCTGGGCTGTATCCAGAGCAGCGTGGCTAGCAGATCGAGGGAGGAGCTTCTCCCCCTCTACTCTGCTCTGGGGAGACCCCACCTGCAGTTCTGTATCCAGCTCGGGGGCCTCCAATGTAAGAAGGACATGGAATTGTTGGAGCGAGTCCAGAGGAGGCCACAAAGATGATCAGAGAGCTGGAGCTCCTCTGCTATGGGGACAGGCTGAGAGAATTAGGGTTGCTCAGCCTGAAGAAGAAAAGGCTCCAGGGAGACCTTACAGCACCTTCCAGTGCCCAAAGGGGCTGACAAGAAAGCATGGAGTGACAGCACAAGGGGCAATGGGTTTAAACTGAAAGAGGGCAGATTTACATTAGATATAAGGAAAAAATTCTTCATGGAGAGGGTGATGAGGCACAGGTTGCCCAGAGAAGCTGTGGATGCCCCATCCCTGCAAGTGTTCAAGGGATCATCTAGGGTTCATCCAGGCTGGATGAGGCTTTGAGCAACCTGGTCTAGTGGAAGGTGTCCCTGTCCATGGCATGGGGGTTGGAACTAGATGATTTTTAAGGTTCCTTCCAACACAAACCATTCTGTGATTCTATGAAATGCTGATAAATAGTATGGAACAATACTTGGTAAAGTAATTTTTAATTTCTGATAAAGGAAGTGTTTGACTCATAAATGGTTCTTTTCCTTACAAGAAAGGATCAGTAAGTTTTTTGGGTTTGGCAGTAACAGCAGTTCTGGAGTCTGATCAGCAGTGGTCATAGTATAAGATAAAAGAAAACACCACCTAATTTATGTTTCATAATAATTTTTTTTACTAGTGAAAAGTTAATTATAGAAAAAATCATTAATGGCTTTATTTACAGAGAAAGAATGGCAACAACAGAGAAACCCAATTTACCAATGACACTCTGCCAACAAGTGGTGATTCACTATCAGTAAGTGAATTAACCATCATTTCCTTACAAAATAAGAGTAGGCAAAAATATAACTTGGCAGTATTTCCTTCTTGTTAATATGGAAACTAATTAGTATAGTTATATAAAAAAGAATTGAACTAAATATGTCAAGGTCTCAGAATTGTTTGAATTCCTCTTTGCTTAATTAATCCAAATATTTAAATTAGCTTCCTCATGTAATTTGGTGTTTCAAACAGAATCCTACTGAATCCCACTGATAGGCACATAAAATTATTATTTGCAGACTGCTTATGTAGCTCCCTTTTGAAACCTGTAACTAAAAGATGTAGTTCCTTTACGTAAAAAGTCTTTAAGAAGTCCTGGACTCTGTTAATTAGCCAAGCACTTACCCTATTTTCTAACTGACCACCGGATCTCACATAGCAGACAACTCATCAGGTTTCTGATTTTTGTTCTTATTGGTAAGCCTAGACTACTCACACAAACACCATTTTAGCTACAACTTCTTCCCTACTTTACCTACAGTTTCCAGAAATTAAGACAGAAAATGTGGCTTGGAAACTGTGGTGATTACCAAGTGTCCAAAAGTTTATTAAAGAAAAGCCATACACTTACAGCACAGAAAGTTCAACTGCTGTGCGCATTCGCCTATCTTACTTTGCCATTTCTCCCCATTTCTCTTTATGCCGTGGTCCTTATAGCATTCATGGAGCACTCTGCATTTGCTGTGATTTTTTACTCGGGTTTTCTTTTGCAGGACAAACTAGTTTTTCATTGTTTTTCCCAGAACCCTAACACTTGAACTTTGCAGGCATTTGTAACCAGAATTAATTGTGCTTAGGAAAACATTCTTCCTCTGTTTTACTGAGATGGAGCACCCACAATTTTAGCATAACAGAGCACTGAACAAAACCTAACTCGGTCCTTAGTGTAAATGGTGAGCAGATCTCAGTCTCCCCTGCGTTAAACTGGAGTTGCAACGCTGTTTAGGATCAGGAAAAAGTAATGCAAGCCAGTCTCTTTTACTGTTGTCTAAAAATGGAAGTTGAGTTTTACCATTGAATCCAATGGTACAGTGTGGTAACTTCCACGCACCCATAAATTATGGAAAGTTTCTATCTGACTAAACAAGACTGGTTATTTTTTCTTTTCATTTTAAAATGGGTTGATATTATTAATTCTAAATTCCTGTTTCATCTTCTTTTCTGTTCTACAACCTATGTTGAGGGAAGTACTCTTCCAAATTAAAATGAGCCTTGTCTCTCTCAGACTTTTTAAGCACTTCTTTGCAACCTACACCTATTAACAAGAATCTTATGGGAATTGACTCATAATTTCTTCAAGATGAGCTCCAAAAAGACACATCTTACCCCATTTGCACTATTATAATTTTGCAGTAATCTATAATTACATTGTCTTCTTGGCAAATGCTGGAAACAGTATCAATATTCTTTATAAGTAGGTCAGTCTTCCAGAGAAAATCTTCTAGACACATGGCAAATTGTGAGTACCCCTGGTAACAAATGAAGAACTGTGCTGGGCTGTTCCATCACTGTCAATACGCTCGACATGAATTAAAAAATCTAGCCAATATTTGGAAGCAATAATTCCTACAAATCTTTTTAATGTCACAAACTGTATGACAGCTGCATTAATTACAAATATTGTCCTACAAAAAATAAAAGTAGACAGATTACCTCACATGCATTTTGTCTTTTTTAAGTGCAGCTTCAGGCTAAATATGCCAATGGATACAGTCTCAATATAAAAGTCTGAGCCACTAAAGAACCAGAGGTGAGATGGAGGGTGTTTACGGGAAGAAAAAGGAATCCAGGAAGTCTTCGACTTTGTAAACATATTCCTTTAAATGGCAAATACCTGTTTTCATGGAAATAGGACTGCAACCACAAACAGTTTAGCAAAGGCTAGCAACTTATCAGAATAGTATTTTTTGTATTTTTTTATACAGTAACTAAAACTTGTAATAACATTTTAATTGACACATCCATAACACTTGTAGGCTCATACATATAACATTATACTTTTTTTTCAAAAATAAATTTGAAAACATGAAGCAAGTATGGTGAGACCTGGTAAAACGAGCTGTTGAAATAAGTTATCCTTTCCAACCTCTAAATGCAACTTGCAATTTTTGTAATAAAATTTAACCTCCTTACTGAGTAAAACCAGTTCGCATGCATCTGTGAGGTTAAGATGCTTAAACAACACAACCTCCACCTGTAGTTATGTAAACCCAACCTATATCAAGGGGGTTAAACATGTAACCTCATAAACCACATGTGAAAAAGTATTTTGTTTCTTACCTCAGCTGCCAGCTGTTGAAGAGAAGGGGATGCAACAGGGCGTAAGGTTGAGTTGCCTCTGACTGGGTTATGGAGGCTAACGTAAGCGACAACATTTCTTTGGAGAACTCTCTTGAGATCCTACAACACAAGCAGAGTGATGGTTATTACTATGCATCATTATAATTAAGACTTGTTTTTTTCTTCTTTCTAGGGAAAAACTGCACCCTACGTTTCTGTCCTCTGTAATTCCCTAAGTATTACTTAACTACTACTTCTTACAATATGCTGTTAAGACTTCAAAGGATATCTTAGTGTTATTCCTCTATATAGCAGAAGTTGTAATTCCATTTCACATATCATCTCAAAAAAATGCAAATAGGCCTAGAAGGAATCAAAAATGACTACGTGTTCAAGGCCAAAAATGAAAACATTACATACTGTGAAACGACATGAAGGCCTTTTCAACTTATGCCTGACAGAAGACAAACTTTAAAAGCAATCATTATCAACAGTTAAGTGTACTCGAATTTTTAGAAACCAAATTCAGATTTGAACAGCATCTTTCTGGGTTTTTTATTGTTTTGTTATGTTTTAGACTACAAAAATAGTATGTACGAACTGTTTCAATTATTATCTCTTTTAAAAAAAGATCCCCTTTGCCTTCCCCGTAATGAGTTACTGTTTGCATGCGATGGTTCTTTATATTGGACAGAAGGGGTGTAACACAATTACATCTGATGTAAAGCTGACTTGAAGTGGAACTAAACGAATTCTGCTTCCAGTCTAGATATTTTCAATTTGAATTTTCACCCATCTTGGTTTTGAAAAATAATCATGTGGAAAGTATGAAACTTCAATGAGAGCTAACTGCTTCTCACACATGATAAAAAACAATTAACTCTTAATTTTAGCTGGTTTAATTCAGCAGCCATGAACCTATCAGCCATCTATTCCTTTAATTTATCAACTGAAGTCTACCGTAATCACGTATGATCAACAATACTCTGATGAGGTATTTTCTTCCAATAAGATGATTCCTATTCTGTTGCAAGTAAGAGCCCAGGGAATTGTCTGTGTCAGATTGTATCTTAACTCCTTGGCACAAATATGTCAAGAGTGAGTCAGCACTAGCCATGGAGACACTGAAATGTTTATGTAATCATGTAAGCTATGGTACTGTTCATTCAGCATGCGCTTCATTCTGTTCTCCCCACACTAAGCCTATGAAGTAAAAATTAGTAGCTGTTGAACCCCCAGCAAGGAGAAAGAGCACTCTGAGCTACTCCCTGAGCTTAGGTCTTAATTTTGAAGTTTTCCCACATTCCCCAAACTCTGTTTCTCTGACCTAGGGAGGTGAAGAGCTCACAAAAGTACTGTATACGCAATCTTCACAGCTATGGGAAGAACTTGCCATCTCATTATCAAACATGCTGTTCCCTCTATACATGTTTCTACTGCATTTGCTATGGAGTACGTGAATGTACACAGATGTCACAGACCAGTTAATGAACCATAATTTCCATGTGATAATTTCATATGGTTTTCATGCTTAAGCAAAAGTAACCATTATTGCAATGAGTCCTTCTTAAATTATTTTACCTCTGCCCATTCATATGAACCAATGTTCCCAAAAGATGTCCCTCCCCACGAGCAGAAAACAATAGTGCGGTCAGGTCTCCAGCCTCTCTTCACCTTCAACATCAAGGCTTGTATAAAGGCTGTGATGATAGCAGTGCTACTGGCCCATTCTTGGCCACCATAATTATTCAAACTGTTGTGATGACTACCAATGACGACGTATCTGTCTGAATGTGAAAAAAGAAAACAAACAAGAGAATCTTATTTCTTCTGGATACCAGCATTAAAAGAATTTTAAAATGACTAAAAGATGAACTGTATTAGTAGTCTGTAATGTCATTAATACAACAAAATGCTGTCAACCAAAATTTATATGATTGCGTGCAAGACAATTATACAATCTAAGTACATAAAACGGTGAACACTACTTAAAAATAAACTAATAAATACATATATATATATAATTTCCTTACTTAAACTCTGTGCCATTGCCTTCATTGTTTTCTTATTACTCTCCCTTCTTACAAATTTGATATATACCACTTTTACAGCCAGGACTTTGTCATATAGATAATCTAATGAAGTTCCATGCTCACATTAGCGTTATGAAAAAAAACCCACAAATGAATGAGCCGTAACCTCTATCTTTGACATGTATTAGTGTCCAAAAAAAGAAAACAAAAGGTGTGGTAGTACAATGAGAAACATAGAGAAAACACACAAAGTATTAGTACTCCCTCACCTGGAAGACTCTGTTCAGTGCTCACCACCCTACCTCAAAAAAGACAGCAGTTGAGAAGCTGGTAACCAGAACGGTTATATATCAGGACTTAGACTTCCATGTAAGGAGACACTGAAAAGACCTGGATTGCAGGTTTAGAGAGGAGACATGACAGAGGAATAGAGATAATGAATGATACAGAAACGGTAAGTCAGACCTAGCAACTTTGATGATAGTGGGAGAAAGCATTTTCTAAAAAGAAAAGCAAGAGCTTTCAACCTGGAATAAAGAACATGCCTATGGTTATCCAGAAAAAAATCCACATTTCTTTTCAGAGAAATTAAATGAAATCTTCATCTCTCGAGGCATAAGGTATAATCTACATACTAACAAGTGTAAAGAACCTTATTTTATTCCAAAAGGATAATGCAGCATGAAACAACACGACTGACTAGTGTGACTGGTTCCTGTCAAGGAGTCTAAGCAGAGTTATGCTGAATGGCTTATTAAACTATTAGACCTTCCGTGTGTGGTAATTCACAACTGAAACCTCACTGAAGGATGGTTTACTGGTTGTGTTCCGATATTCAGTAGTCTCTCCCTGGTCCAGATACAGACTTTGAAAGGTGTTAGTTCCGTATTTCAATATACCAACACAGAAAAGAACAGTTACCAAGTGATGCCAGATTCACAACAATCTCTGGGTGTCATTTGGGTTGCAAAAAGTGCAGAAAGTTTTGGTTTTCTGATAATATTCTTTCTTCATTGAAGGGGATTCATTCCTCATTGTTGCCAGTACACTGGAACATTACGAGGCATCAGTGATAAAATGCTCACGTTTTATATTTCTTCTAAAATTAAATATCTACTCCTCAGTATCTTTTGCAGCAACTGCTGCCTACAAACAATTTTAACTGAACACCATTTTTTTTTATTGTAAAACCACTCTCTATCAAACTGCACGTTCCCCAGTTTGTGTTCAAGGCAATACACGACAATGTCATTTTATAAAGAATCAAAAATGCTTCAACAAACAGGCGATGTGTTATATAGGTAGCACACTACATTTTTAATCAACTGTTTAGAAGGTGGATAGGTATGTAAATGGAAATTTCTTTCTAAAGACAGATATGCACCATGTAAATTTAAGTGTGCATAATAATTTAATGTAAGAAAATGCCATTTAAATAACGTTTTTGATTTTGCAACTTGTGTGCTGCATCACAGGATGTTTAATTATAGGTTTCGCTGACAGGGAAAAATCATAGTATCCTCATGTCACATAATGTTAGGAATTGGGAACAGAAATGCATGGCCTTACAGACTCCAGGTCATTAGAGGAAGTGCCATGAACACAGGGTGATCAGACAGGATCAGTGCCTGCCCCGTCCCACAGTCTGTTCGGACTGTGAACAGCCTATGGGTAAGGGAGTGGAAACAGACCTTACGTAAAATAGTGTAAGACATTTTGATGGAAAAGAAAGCTACGAGTAAAACATTAAGAGCTAGTGTCTCCTTTGAAATTCTTCATTTTTGCACATCTCTCCCTATTGAAGAGAGGCAATTCCCTGAAGCAAATGACTATAAGAAAAGCATGGGAGAAAGGATGGTCAGAGGCAGAAGCTGTCCTTTCTCATAATCACTTCCTAAAGCATGCAGAGAAAGAGATCACATGGTAAGAAAAGAGAGAAAGAAAGGACTAGAGACAAAATATCCATTAGATACTTTTGAAAGTGATAAGATGGGATAATGTTCAGAGTAATGAAGGGCTGCACAACAGGGATTTATCATTAAAAAAGAGTGACTTCACACTGTCTTCTCTTATTATACATCCCATTTTCAACAATGTTCAACAGAGCTACAGCATCAGTGTTATGTTTTTCAGGCTTGAAAAGGCTACCAACAACGATATTTCCTCTGGTCCTAAATCTTAATACCTTGGTTGGATTTCAGATGCTCATGGCTACTCCTCACACTAAATGTCAAATAAGATCACCATTACATAGATGTGTTTGTCTCTGTGTGTGTTAGGAGGCCTTAAAGCGGAAAATAACCCATCATCCCTTGGTGGTGCTCAGCAGTCTTCCATTAAGCACTAAAGATAAATTTTGCTTTGTTTCTGCATTTCTGGGAATATAAAAGTGAACGTTTCAGGTGTATGAAATCCCATCAAAAAAAACAGAGAAACAACGCCACAAAAACATCAAGTACTCAAATCAGATGAGGGGGCATGGCTATAGTATCACCCAGGAAGAGCAGAGAGACAAATGAAGGTTTAACACTGACTCTGTACAAAATCTTATCCATGGTACATTACATCCTTAACTTGTGCCTATAGTAGAAGTCAGTTGCTATGGTCCTTGTTCAGCAAGACATTTACGGGACAAACTGTTGGCATCTGGGCAGCACTACTGACTTGACATGATTATATATCCTTAAATTCTTGAAGTTAAGCATATGCCAACATATCTTTAAAAAGTAGCTACATATTAAGAAACAATACGATGAAAGATTCAGGTAAAGAGAATTTAAAGAATTTATTAAACAGAAGCTGATGCATGCTTTTTATTATGTCTTGC
Source organism: Eurypyga helias (assembly GCF_000690775.1). Lineage (NCBI taxonomy): Eukaryota > Metazoa > Chordata > Aves > Eurypygiformes > Eurypygidae > Eurypyga > Eurypyga helias. The sequence goes on along the minus strand of NW_010250611.1, from coordinate 5,189 downwards.
GTCTGTTTCACGATTCAGCAGACAGTACGTCTAAACATGGCAGTTTCTACCTTTCAAATTCCGTGACAGCTATTTGCAAAACATTAGCAACAGCAGACCGGTAACTGCAAATTCCTGAAGGAAATTAAATTGTTTATTGAAATGAAATTCAATGTGCTGATTATTTTCTATGTTGTTTAAAAAACCAAACTTGTGGTGAAAAGTACAGCATTCAGCATGCACAGAACTGAATCGATACTTCACTAACAGGAAGAAACTTAAATTTTCTCCACCTCCTTCAGTTGACCACAAAAAAATGAAATGACTGGCCCACCTCCTAAAGGACTATAGATAAATTTGCAACTTTTCTTCTGAAGCTAACAAAATGAGTATTATTCAAGGCAAATGCGATGAGGTTGATGATGATGACATCTCTACATTAGGAATTGGTCTGGGTCTACAACATTTTGCACTAAGTAACCAGCAACAGCCTTCATTCATGTAGCAGATTCCCTTCAACTTTAAGGCCAATTCACTTGCAGACAGAATAAGCTCAAGATGATCTTCATTCCTGTGATGTCCTGATTATTGTATTATCTACACACAGCATCAAAGGAGGGAGAGGGTTTGTGGTTGATGTCACGGTTGCACTTAGAATCTTACAGTTTAATTCTCAGACATAAAGAGAAGTGGTTATTATTCATAGACTTGTATAAAACAAGCTTAAAGCATGATTCTAACACAAGACTGCATCAAGTGTCTCATTAAGAACTGTCACAGATTTCTGTACACAATAATAATATTTGATATCAAATTCTTCACTAAGCCAGGGACTGTGGGTTCAGTGAGACGCTTGAATTCTGTAGGGAAGTTCTGGACATGAAGCACAGAGTTTTATTTATCTCAAAATTCTGCTACATTGGGGGGAAAAAAAAAATCAAACCCTTTTCTAAAGCTGTATAGAAAGCTTAATTAATTCAAATCATGCAACCCAGTACACTGTAAAATTAAACCCACCAACATAGTTACTTGGTATAAAATACTAATATTCTCTATGGTCTACATGTAATTGCTGCATGTTGTCTAAAAATATGCTTATTGTAACTATAATATCCCCTTCAGCTCTTTTTCTGTTTAACCCTTATGTTCTGTTTTGTCATAAACCAAATCACAAAATGACTACAACAAAGGCACTCTCCTTCCTCTGCATTATCTGGCAAAATGGAATCCTGATCCCAGCTATGACACGCATCCATCATGAAACAAATCCTCGATACAAACGATAAAGGGCTACTTACCAGGAAATACAGTCCCTTTTAAATATCCAATAACATTAGAAATTGTCTTGTAAGTTGTGACTGACTGAGTATTCAGACTGATTATTTTTCTGCCTGTTAAAAGATTATTAAAGGAAAAAAAAAAAGAAAAAGTTAAACATGTTCATCCATCCAAGAAATCTACAGGCTGCAGACATAAAGTCCCCATGCATAAAAAAATAAAAAAAACCCAACAGCAACCAAAAAAGTTTCTGAAGAGGAACCATTAAAAGAGATTAAAACATGAAATATTATACTGTTTTCTTAGTCCCATTTTAGCAGTGGGGATCAAAGCTAGATTCTCAAAAGAGAGCTCTACTCCTTAACAGATTGCTCCACTCACTCAATACATGCTTCCAGAATACAACAGAAAAACTAAATTAAAAAGAGTAGGATTTACATAACGCTATGATATGGGAATTTGTCTTAATCTTTGTAGGTTTTTCTCCCCTGAATCTTTGCCCAGGTCAATCTTTCAATAACATTCACAAAATGATACCCGGTTTATATTACACTGTGCTTCTGGCGAGACCTTCCTATGCTAAATGATTTGGGAAGAGTTAGACCTCTGCATTACCAATCCCTTTGCCAGCATACCCTTGGGTGATATACTTGTGAACTAATGCCAACAGAAGACAGCTTTCGTTGGCTTACCTGGTATCAGCTGAGGAAATGGTGTAAATACAAAGGCACAAAATTACCAAAACCTGCCAATATATAAGGGACTTGCTAGTACTGCTATGTCAGCTGAGACCGTAGCACAGGATCTGAGTTAAAGGAGCTTAAAAAAATTAGCTGTCTTTTGCTAAGAATTGCTGTCATTCTCTCCGTCCCCAAGGTGGGACACGCTCACCATAGGAACTCCTGCGGTTTGTGGCAATGGAAAAAAACCAACTACCTACAGGGAGCTGCTGATACCTTTATAATGTTTTGTTTGCATTATAATAGACTGTTTTAACATTCATCTCATCTGAAAGGTCATAACTTCTATCTGAGAAAAGTGAAAACGTCTTAAACAGTTCTAAACGCTGGCAATTGTCTGGCTGTAACCGCTGTGCTAGACCTTCCCGGAGGTTCTCTTACATCCAGAGTGCTGCACACCCCCCACGGCAGACCTGCGTTTAAAGGCACCTTTGAGCCAGAATTCCTTCAATGTCCACAGCCCAACTGTCACAGAACACAATTAAAATATCGCACGGATCATTTTGCTCACTATCTCCCAGGCTATTATCCTCCCACAGATGTATTTCTAACAGTTTGTTTCCTGGCTTTGTATCCAGAGATGTGCGGAATAAGCAAGTGGGGAGTTTACTGCAACATGTAAAATAAAACCAATACATCTCTACGATGCTGTTCTTCAAGGTCCATTTGCTGGTACTTCATCTAGTAAATTTACTTTAAAATTCTCTTAAAACCAAATCCAATATATTTTCATTCACTAGCCTTCACTGATATTTGAAAAGAGCAAACCAACTGTTGGCATCTTTCTGTACGAGCAATATTTATTCTACTTTTTACTCGGACAAGAGCCCCTCTGTTATCAATAGATGTGTCCTCTCTGTGACAGCTCTGTTTTTGCTGGAACGCAACAGTACACAAAATGCAAGTCATAGGCACAGTTAATTAAAAATAAACCACGCCACAACATTTTGCAATAATCAAACACAGCAATTTAGTATTTTGATCTGTCGTGCATATGTTGGGGTTTGAATTGTAATTAATTTTGCCCTTCTGATATAAGTTACTGCAAGGTTTACTAACACCATGTGATGATGAATTATGTTTGCTCTATAAACCTACAGGTATTATTCTAGATCTTTTAAAAAATATTTTAATAAAAAAAAAAAGGAATCCAAAGCATTCCCAGCACTGTACTCTCACCTATGTTCTTCTGTTGGTCCTTTAAAACAATGTGAAAACATATCCATGATGTTTAAGCAGTTTAAACTTAATCTGTACTACCCAAGTTGTACTTCTTGCTGTGGTTTCTCACCTACAACCATTTTAGAGCCAATTTACTCTTTAAAAAGACTTTCAAGGCAAAACTGATCTCCTTTCCTTTTCCAACCATACAACACTTCAGATAATGTTTCTTTAGGCCCCATTTCAGACAAAAAAAAAAATAGTAGATAATTTTGAAGACAACTGACTTAGCTGCTTTTCCCTAATCAACATCATCTATCTAGTCTTCAACTCACAGTAAAGAAACAGAAAATTAACTCCTGGCAACACAAATATTTTGGCATCAGTTCTACGAGTTAACAGTCATGTAACACAGTAGTCAGCTTAAAGTGACTTGGGCTTAAAGGCTTAGTACACCAGATGAAGAGGCTGAAAGTACTCTGAGGTATACAGCAGAAGTGAAATTTAATCCCCTTTAAACAGTTCTGTCAACAAACCTCTCTTCCTAACACCATAGTTTAGAGATCTCGACAACCTTCCCTCTTTTTTTTGTATTCTCTGGAAAACTATCAGGAGACTTTAGATTAAAATTATTTGAGATACACTTTGAGTTTATGTATGCCAAAAGGTACTTCTAATATAGAAGAACAGAAAAGTATATCTTGTCTACATTATTTATTTATTGACTTGAAATCTGTCAATTCTCGCTGCCTTCTCCTCTCACATTTGCATAGTTGTTTTTAGAAGTGCATGGCTACTTCACAACTTTAGAACTTCAGAAGAGCAAAACCTACCAACACAGGAGTCTAAGTTAAGGCTGATTTTCAGCCATGTCAATTAAAATCCTGAATCCTGACCATACTAGACACCTATAATGAGACACTTTTCTGAGCATTCCTATGAGTACTGGATTTAAAAAAGCATCATTAGGGACTCAGGTTTGAAAACTGAACACATGATGAGATTTTTGATACTCACATACAAAAAAATCCCTACATGGACATTTAACTCCAGTATAGAAGCATCAAGTACTAATTGATTTCACGCATTATGATAACCTAGTTCTTGGATCATAAAACCAGAAGTTATTTGAGAACACTGCAGAGGCAAGGTACACTGAATTACTTCAAGTAACCCAGTTTTTGACATGAATATAATACCTGATGAAATCAACATAAATCACATATGAATAAAAATACATCAATTTGAAATCACAATTTTAAGCATCATCAAAAATCCGTGGCCATGTTACTTAGGGGGCACTAATTCAGCTGAGGTAGTCAGGACAGAATTACATCCAGCAGATTTCTTCTTCCAGTCATTCAAAAACCTTACATTAAGTACCAATAACTCAACTGCTAACTTTCTGAGCACACACTATCAAGCTTTTCAGACACCCCTGAAGGCTAGTAATTTTTTTTAATAAGGAAAGCTACAGTTTTCATGAAGTTATTTGCCCAAAGACGGGAGGCATTAAAGCAATATCAAATTCCACAGAAGATGGTGGTACAGTAAGAGCTAACTGCACTCAATGTAGCAACATCGTAAGGTATTTACATATTTAAAATAATCAAATATGTCACAGACTTCTTAAATTCTATTGTGATACTGTATGGATTAATATGAATTGGTATGCAACATTTGGAATAACTGGTTCAATACAACTATACATAAGTATACACGAAAACAAATGTAACAGCAGATTTTGCTTTCATTTGAAACAAATGCATCATTTTCACTGGACATTTTCTTCAATAACCGAGTAAAATTCCAAATTACTACTACCGTATTAGACTGCCCAGTTAACGGGCTTTTGAAATCTTACTGGACTGTGAAGAATATATTTTAGTCATTTCTCAGTATTTCATCATGTCAATTTAAGTGCAAAACCTTATCTACTCCATATTTTAATCCAGTTTTAAATTAAGTTCAAACCTAGGACTTTAAGCAAAGAAATGGAAAGATATATACCAAAAATACTACATGCAACAT
>NW_010250610.1:34294-35393 GCF_000690775.1 Eurypyga helias | reverse complement strand
GCTCTGTACGCGGCTGTGGGGAGCTGCCGGCCGTGTCAGCACCGGCGCCTGGGCTCTACGCGGTGCTTCTCGTCGACCTCACCGGGAAAAGAAAAGCGGGACGTGCTTATCCTCTGTGGATCGAGTGTCGCTGAGAGATCGCCCTAGCTTCTCTCAAGTGCGCTAGTAGCAAAATGCGTTACATCAGATGACTTTAATCAGTTGTGTTGTGCTCACCGAGATAAATAAGGTTGATAAACGGTAAATAACATTTTAAAGGGGGTGAATGAAGCAGGCTGTCAATGTGACAGAAACCGAAGGAGCTGCAAACAGACAGGGAAGGGTGAAGTGGACAGGGAACGAGCCTTAAACTCTTCAAGAATTTGTGTTAGGGGTTACGTTGTGGCAGGACAAGGGGTAATGGGTTTAAATTGAAAGCAGGAAGATTTAGATTAGATATCAGGAAAAAGTTCTTCTTGGAGAAGGTGGGGAAGCACTGGGACAGGTTGCCCAGAGAAGCTGTGGATGCCCCATCCCTGGAAGTGTTCAAGGCCAGGCTGGATGAGGCTTGGAGCAACCTGGTCTAGTGGAAGGGGTTCCTGCCCATGTCAGGGGGGTTGGAACTGGATGATCTTGAAGGTCCCTTCCAAGCCAAACCATTCTGTGATTCTATGATACCTAAGCTCGAATTATACGGCACCTGGTCTTATCCCCTAGATGGTAGCCTTTGTTAGTCTAGTTCCTCCCCTTCCTCGTTGCCGTATTCAGGTTTTGGATGGAGCAGCGTAGTTAGTCAGGAACTCTTCTTTATCCCTTTATTGACCTGATTGCCAAGAGACAAATTGTAGCCCACCTTGAAGTTGTGGTCTTTCCTCTGCGTTAGAAGATTTTCAGCCTAATGTGCTGTTCCTGTGAGATTCTTGGCAGCAGGCTGCAGCGTGCCTTCATCCTGGGTTGCCATGGAGAGCTGTGCAACAGCCTCAGAATTTAGAAGAAAGTGCTGGGTCTTGCATCTCAAGATCAGTTGAGAGATTTCAGTCCCTCCTTAAATTTTATGCTTTTTGTTGAAGTCATTATTTTATTAGAGCTGTAAACATCAGCAAAAAGGTTATTTCCACAA
>NW_010250610.1:33965-34262 GCF_000690775.1 Eurypyga helias | reverse complement strand
TATATATATATATGTATATATTTGCTTGTATGTGTTGGGCATTCAAACTGATTTGTAGGCCTGTACCGGCGTTCCTTTTTACTATCTCCGTTAACGGTTACCTGGACTTCTGAACTGTGGTTACGCATCACTCTTTGGCAGGAAGGACTTAATGCTTTCGGTTATTTCTGTACAAAGCTGAGACAAAACTTAACCTTCAGCTTTATTGGACTAGAAGGAACCTATGTGAGTCTTGTCTGTTGCTTTATTTAAAATGCTGTTGTTTAAATGCTCTTGTAACTCTTTCAAGCAGCTTAA
>NW_010250610.1:13418-33935 GCF_000690775.1 Eurypyga helias | reverse complement strand
TGCTGGAGAATTACTTCATAACTTGATGATCAGGCTAAAGTAATTTTTGAAAAGGTATTGATAGGTATTTTGCTGTTTTGTTCTTGTGTTCTCATTGTTACTTGGCTTAAATTGTTAATTTGTTTTACTTTTCTTTTTTTCTGAGGTATTTACAGGCAAGAATTCTTTCTCCTCTTAGGCTTTCTTTTGGTAGTCAGCAAGCGAGTCTCTTCTTGTGTTAATGTTGAGTAAAAAAACATTTCAAAAAAGGTAGAAAACCTGCTTCTTTTGACATGTTGCAGAGGCGAATGATGAAGTTTTGAAAATTAGTCTTACATCTTACACCTTGGCACGGTGGGAATTTATTCTTATTTTTCTAGAACTGTTTCTAATGTCAATTCTCAGCCTTTTCTTGGCAACAAATGACAGCAGTCCAGTTTTCTGAAGCTGTGTTCTTCAGGTCCCCATGCACAGTGTGATTTGGAGAGCAGCTTGCCTCCAGCTTGGCATTAGTTAGGAGGGAAAAGTTGTAAGAAAATATTTATTTATTTATTATTCTAAAAGAAATGCTATCTGCCTATAGTTTTAACTGTTGACCTTGTAGGGAGTTTTTCTTGGTTTGCACACGTTCTTTGGATTCTTCTGTTTTGCTTAAAACAGGATCTTTTTTTAGTTGCTCCTGTTTTTTCACTTTTTAAAATTTAATAGCAGAGACATGAGTCTTTTTTTCTCTTTCAGTTTATTTTGTAGCAGTTGTGCGGTTAGTTTCACTTTCCACAACTTAGTCATTTCTGCCCAGATCTGGTAACTATGGTCTTGGTTTTAGTACTCTTTAAGGTGAATGTCTTAATGACATTGTTTATCTTTAAGAAGTAAATATTGATCTTATGAGTTTCTGGAAGATTTAACCTGTTATTGCTATTCCTGTGAATGAAAGAACAGAGGGATACCAGGTGAAGAAAGAAACCCCTTTACTTTTATTTGGGCATTTAATAGCAAGTCATAAAATATGATCATATTGAAAAAATAAAGTACTATTTTGTGGAAGACCACAACATTAGGAATGCAAAATACAGGAAAAATAGAAGTGGAAGAACTGGTAAGAGATGTTTTGTAATCATCTGTTCAGTCCTACAGAAGTTTATGTCAAGCAGCCTCTTGGGACTCAAATTTCGCAGGGTTTAAAGAATATGGTTCTTGCTCATATGGTAAAACATTTGTGTATTATAAATCTTCTACTAATATGAAGGAAAAACTTCCATGCAGCTGATTTAGAGGGAAAATAAACCATACATGATCTACCAAGAGGCTTCTCTAAATATTTTTTGTTTCTTCACTAGTTCTGTTTGCTACCTTGTTTTCTGCCCTCCTCCTGCTGGTATACTGTTAGGAATTTTGTTCCTGGCATGCAGCGTTTTAGGGCCCATACTTCCCCTAGTGATCATTTTTTTTGTTAGAGGAGAGCATACGCTATTCGTGCGATAGTGTGTATATATAGTGGAGAAATCTGTGGGCAGTAGGGGCAAAATTAAAAAAAAAATGCATTGACTAGCTTCTGAATAGATTTGTAGCTGCATCCCAGATGTTGGAATAAATATGCAAAGCAGTTTAAAACTTGTCACCTCACCAAATACTACTTTTTTCCTTGAATCTGTGCAGGTGATCTGCCATGCATGAATTGTATCTCTGTCTGTAGGAAGCAAACAATAAGAACGAACACATGTGCTTTTCACTGCAGTATGTGTTCATCCTGCACTTTTACAGTATTTACGTGTTGTAGCTGTACGTTGTGCAGCCGTAAACTTGTAATTGAGAAGACAATACTTGCTTTTAATACCTGAGAATTGAGGGCACAGGTGATGCACCAAGCAGTGGATCATTTTGATAGTGTAATACAGGTTCTGTAAGAGCTACTTCTGCTCCTTGCAGGATCAGAACTTGCTGGAGTGGTAATGATGCATGCCTAATCTCTGAATTAGCACCACAGTGTGAAATAGAAAATTGGATATAGCAGCTATATTGCTTTACTGAAATGCCTGTTGTGCTTTACTGCCTGTGATTCCAGGGATTTTTGATTTTGTTTTAAACATGAATTCTTAAGATTCATTTTACCCTCTCTGCAAGATGCTAGGACAACCTGTCTGTTGTCTTTTACTTAGCAGGACCTCTTTTTAAGAGGTGTTATAGGCCAAGAAGTAGCTAAGTGGAACATTTTATTGGGGAGAGATTTGTGATCAACTTGCTCCATCAGCTTCAGTACAAGTAGTCAGCATCTTGTGCTGAACTTCTCTCATCTGGCATTCTTACACATCGTATGACTTGCTCCATTTCCCAGACTGAAGGGACTTGAGTAAATGTCTTGTTGGCTGGAGAGGTCTGAGATCTGGTATATGTTAATTGGTGTGATGAGATTGTCCCTAATAAGCAGAGGGAGCAATGTTCAAATTTGCGTTCAGAACTGATTTTGTGGTAATATGATTTAAACTTACGCTAAGAATAGAAGAACCACAAGTTACTACTTTGTTATGAACTGTCATTGAAATCTATTGTGGCATTTAGGCACTTTAAAATGGCAAATCTCGTCTCCAGCTGTGGGATGCTTGGAAGGAAGGCAGCACAGTATTTGTTTGCAGTCTGTGAATGATAATATGTAAAAGCTTAGAACTCATTCTGATAAAAAAATAAAAATGACGGAGTCCTAATACCATGATGTATCAAATACGGGGAAAAAGTATAAGCTGTCCTGACTTTGGTCTTTTTTTGAGGCAAAGGAAGATGCTATTCTACTATCTTCTTGCATCTGAAATCTTAATGTTGTTGCATTTAGAGCAAGTTTTCAGTTGCCTGATTAGTTTTATTATGGGGATATTAGTTATATTCTGCTGGCACTTAATGTTCTCTTCCTTTCTTACTTTGTCACAGTGTGGGAATGGCCTTACTTTCAGGATTTAAATAGATGGCTTACATAAACTATCTGCAGGAATATCCTTATAATAAAAATGCTTGTGGTTACTTACGTTAGCTACACCCAGTTCTTCAACTTGCACACTAGACAGTAGCTCCGTACATTAAGCAGCAAGCTAAATACTGATTCTCTTACAAAAAGGATGTTCTGTTCCAGAAGGATGCTCTGTGACTGAGGCACTGAGAGGTCGGTCCATCTTTGCATCATTGAACATTGATATTTAATACATGCATGATACGTGCATGTGTTACTCAGTGGAAGTATGTGTGCTAGCTGTTTGTTTCTTTTTGTCTACAATCATTTGAAGACACGAAGTCACTATATGGCATTGCCAGATGCCTTAAATGTTTCCATTTACAAACCTACGCAATGCCGTAACTATAGGGCACCTTCACGTTTACTACAGTTAGTAGAGGTGGCCTGGAACTATGACAATACTCTGGATATACTAGCTGTGAGGATACGTTTTTTGTCACTTACATATTGCATCGTTCTCCTAAGTTTCTGGCATCTCTTTCTGCTCTTAACTATTCCATTTTGAAGGAATGTATTTACCTTTCAATCTGATTGCTGGAGGAAAATAGTGTTTAGTGTGAGGAGAGATACCAGATTCTGGCCAGAAATTTGAATGCTCCTTAACTGAAAGTTCTAAATTTTTCTTTAGTTTTCGGTATGATACACATTTCTCTTGTTGCATAGTGTATATGCAGTTTTTATCTACTGCTTGGGTGTATTGTATGGACAGAAAATAGCCTTATGCAGGCGAGCATCCTTCTGACTCGGAGAAGGAAGATGCTTCTGGGTTCAGTTATCGTGGGTGGTTGAAATAGGTTTTTTTATGATCTGGCGGAAATAACTTGTCATTAAGACTGCTTGTGTTTTGAGGTTGGTAATGGTCAGTAATATTGAAAATAATGCTAAGCAATACTTACTTGTTAAAGGAGGTGTTTGCACAAGACTTTAACAAGGGAAAAATGAACAGAAATTACTTTAAAAGGCTTGCCACATTGCAGACCTTTAGTGTTACTTGAAGCCTTCTGTTAAACTAGGACAAACAGAAAGGAAAAAACCTCCTAATGCACAGAATGAGTGGAGTACAGGTAATGCTAGAGGGCATGTAGAAAAAAATCCTCCTAGACTTTTGTTTGCCTACGTGAAACAGCACAGAGGAAACAAAATTTCTCTTACCTGTATTTAGACCCCACCATGCAGCAAGGTCAGTTGGGTTTAGGCAACCAAAGAAATAGTGGAAACCACAAACAAACGACGTTTTTAGAAATAGAGTGATAAATTATATATTTCCATTGTTACCATGTCTGTCATAATGCTGGAGCATATTAGCAATTAGGGAATAAATGCTGGACTTTGCTTTGGAGTTGTGTTCCTCTGGCGTTAAATTCAAGTCCATGCCTTCATTTTCACTTGGGGATGCAGTGAGATCCTCAGTTTATTGTGAGCAAAATTTTGTCTTGGAAATGCTTGACATCTTTTTTTTTCTTTTTTAAATCATCTCAAGATATAGAAGGCTGTAATTACTAGGTTCTTTTTAAAGCTTATTAAAAAGATATAAATAGAATTTCATATATTAGTATGATGTGGAATTATGTATTTAATCTTGTAAAGTAGTTGTGGGTTTTTATCCAATGTTTTTATTACTTTGTTTCATGTAATTATTAATATTTTCAATAAAACTTCTACAGTTCTACTTTGGACTGCTTTGGTCTGTTCTGGGCATACTTGTGCTCCTTTGTCACTAGGAGGTTCCTTTAGTCATACTGATGACTAAATTAAGTTGATGAGTAAATTAAAATACTTAGATAAAAAGCCTTTTCCTCCATTTGGGTAAATGCAGGCTAGAAACAAATTGGGGAGAGAAGTGAGGAACAGGATCAGTTGGATCACTCAGGAGTTTGTGGCAGATAATGATAGTATTTGTGTAATTTTTCATTTAGCAATTATTTTAATTTTTTGAGGGGGGATGTCCTGAGTGTCATTGCTCCTATGATTAGTGTATTTCTTCTCTTTTATGATGTCTGTGCTTCTGTTGACTGTCTAAAAAGACTGCTGGTTTTACGAAGAAATTAAGTCTTGGGCATTAACTGGCTAAGAAGGGAGATGAAATAATTTTATACATAAGGGAGTCAAGTTTCCACACCTCACTGTAATAATTCTGTCCTTTTGGTTCATAAAAGGTAGTTAGCTATGCATCCATCAGGTCTAGTAATAAAACGCCTGGCTAGCCTTATGATTTTTGAATTCTCTTTCCAGCAAGGAGCTGATGGTTTCATATGTAAAAGACAGCTCTGTCCACATGGTTTGAGGAAAGGAGAGGAAACTCATATTCTGTCTTCAGTGAGTGTAAGTGAAAGCCCAGGCTTGTGCAGGAGAGTGTTGGTAGGATTTCCTTTTTGTTGAAAGCACATCACAGGTGGCCCAAAGCCCACACAATACCCACCGCTTCCACCCATTTTAGGATTGTCTGCAGTATTCAGTAATGTGTCTTAGTTTCCTATGGGTCTATACGTGTAAGTCAGCATGGTAAATATAATTGGGGTGGAGGGGGGAGCATCTGAATCAAGAACATTAGGTAGTGGTATTAATTTATCTGCAGCTTCTCTGATAGCACAGGGATGTGTTAGGCTGGGTCTTTCCTGTGTTCCGTAGCGATGACGAGCTCTGCAGAATCTGCTTGATCAGACTCAGCCTAGGAGGAGCGTCACCTTTGGGTGCATCGCGTTAGCGTTTGATGTGAGCTGCGCTGGGACTCCGTGCTGGAAAGCGTGCTTGCGTGCTGCTTGTACTGCGTGCTGCTGAGACAGTCCTTCAGAAGAAGCCCCTTGGTTTATTCGGGAGGGTAGCTGCTCCATATATAAATCCTTGAGGAGAAAAAGGCAGTATTTCAGAGCAGGTATTGCTCCACATCATCACTGACCCTGAAGAAAACCTCAAAGTCACTTTGTCAGCGAAGGTGGTTCCTCCAGCTGATGGGCTGTTGAACTTCTGTCAAGGTGGGGCAGAGCGCAGTTTGAAGTGAAGCTTCCCAGAGGAACCACGCTGGGCTCGGTACCGTGTTCCTGTATCCGCACCACCCGCTCGGGTGACTGGTCACCCGTATTGTGCCGTGCTCCGCGTTCGGGAACAACAGCTTTTTCCCAGCATGCACACAATTAGGTGTTCACAAGGGAATAGTTATTGCTACAGAAATGCTGATGATGCTGTTTACTGTGTTAATGCAATATTCAACTAGAGAACGAATTTTAAGAGGGTTTTGGGCTTATTTTAGGCTTATTTGTTAATTCAGGTGAATTATAAAAATATTTCTGGACAGCATTGAGGACTAAAATTATGGTTTATCTGGTTCTGAATGTTCCTCCTACTATTTGTGCTTATATGCTGTTTTGTCTTTTAAAGGTCTGGAGCCAAGCTAGTTTCTATATTTCAGTAATAGAATTGTCAGGATATTTTTGTTGCTTTTTAGTCTGTCTCTTTTTCATAGCCCGTGCAACAGTCTGTTTTGGTTTTAGAGAATCCAGTTGAAGGTTCCTTATCTTTTATTCAGCCATGCTACAGCTACTTCCTGAAAGGCAATTCAAACTTAGTTCACCGTTGGGAAATTTGCCTTTATGTTGAAACAACGGATCTCTGTAGCTTATTTTTCTAAGGAGATATAATTTGTGCCTCATTCTGTAGTTTCCTCAAGTAGCTTTTGAATCTTAGTGATGACTTCATTTGGCAGATGCTTCTTTCCTATAGCTCTGTGAAAAATAGCAGGTGGGTAGGGAAGGCATTACTTGATCGTGTCCTTCAGGGAAAGGCAGAAAGAATTGAATTGGTAGATATTCTGGTTGTCAGCCCCTAAGTGACCAGTCAGCCTGTGTCAGCCATGTAAGTAAGGAAAGCTATGCTTTTGGTCATCTGACAAACTCCAAAAAGGAAGGTATATGTTCAGGGAAGGAGCCAGTGAAGCTGCGGAAATGTACAATTTTAAGCAGATGCAGGGAAAAATATCCATCTCCTTCTCCAACTATATTGTGATTATTGGTTCTATATACTGCTAATAAATATCAGTATCAGCTTTCTCTTGCTTGCCCTTTCATCTTTCACTTGTTTGGAAATAAGGTATTCTATCAAAAGTTAAAATTAATAAAATCTGTCTTAGAGATTTGGTGTCGCTAAGAGCTGCAAATTGATTAAAATCATCGTCTACCATTGCGATGAAATTCACAGCCTGTAATCAAATCCTTTCTGAAATGGAAGATGTCTTAAAACACGAAAGGCTTGTCTGGAAGTCGTAATACCTAGGACAGTTAACTCGCATAACAGGCTTTTGAGAAGGAAACCGCAGCTGATGTTTCATTGCTCTCAGGGACTTGAAATACGCTGATAGGAACTGGAGATCAGGGAGTCTTGGTTTCTTCCGTAATTTTTCTTGCAAGTGAGCTTCGTTTGAGTCTTGGCATATATATCACTGCTTCAGTTCCGTGCTGTTAATGGAAGGTACATTCTTTGAATCTCAGCCATTGGGCCTTGGTTCTCTCTCTGAGGACACTGCTAATAACTTTATGAAAAATACTACATGTGAGCGTGATGGGGTTTCACTTTTAAAGCATTGTTGTACGGGATTCCTTTCAATATGTAACATCAGTATTTTACCCTGATTTTTTAAAATATTTATTCCATTGTAAAAATTGTGGAAATTAATGGATTTTATGCAATTTTGGAGATTCAAGTTAAAAGTTTCTTAGAATTTATTCAGGAATTCAGCCTTAAAACCTCATGCCATGCAAAACACAAGCTTCTGTATCTATATAGCTTCAGCATATAACTGGGATTTAATAGAAAAGAATGAAAAGTGACTTTTTGACAGCGATAAGTAGTTGGGGTTTTTTTCCCCCCAGATAAAGCATTGAACTGAGCCAAAGTTAGCCTTTTACTGCTTTAATTGAAGGTCCTTTAGCTGTTTATAGACGGGATGGGTAAGCCTTAACCATGGCTCACCATTTTCTCCTAGTAAAGTGTTGATAGAGCATGTGTTTTCTCTGTGGTGGGGTATAAACCGGCTGCGACATTTGATTGCCTAACCTCTGCCTTCCTTTATTTGATCTGGAGGGTGGTGTTGGGTTTGGTATCACACCACTGCGTAATGTTCCACCTCTGAAGGAAGCCCAGTCAGTTTTGGTGTGTGCTTTTTTCTGCTACTTTGAAATTACAAAAAAGCTAGGACTTCCTGCATTTAGTAGCTGGAATAGTAAAACTCTGCATTTTGAAGTTGTGTATACAGCTTCTATTTTGTATTCAGGCTTTCCTGAAAGGCAGCTCTTTAACATGAGTATGTTTTTTTTGCATTGCTTAAAGGGGTGGAGAGAATAAATTAAAAGCAGCTGCTTTGCATTAATACAGTGTTGGGTTTTTTCTTCTTTCCAGTAAGCCCCACTGCTTTTTTCATCCTGCATGAAGTTTTAATTAAAAATGCAAGTTTAGGAGAAAGCTCATTTCACTGTTAAATATGCCGACAGAGCAGAACTTCTGATCTCTGTTAATTCACTAGGTTTTTCAGCTGAAGTACTGTGTCCTCGGAGCAGTTTCATGCTGATCACCTGCTCAGGAAAGGCTCGGTTACAGAGATACTCTGAATGGTTAAGGTGCATCAGCTGGAAGAGCAGGGCTTGGTTTGCTATCACGTAATCCTCCCCGGGCCAGCTTACACCTGAGATACTATATGTGGAAGGGTTCATCGATTTCCACCTCCTGAATTTTGAATTCACCACTCTAATTAATGTGCTTTAAGTTTGCTTACTGACTGCACGTTGGCATGGCTGAAGGTCTGACAACATCCTGATGAGTTAAGGGTGATGGAGGCGTGGTATGAAGACCAGACCCAGTAATTTTTGTTGGATCTGTGATCATGATGTGTTGGCCAACTCGGGTGTGTCTGTATCACCCTCCCAAGGCCAGGAATGTGCCATATGGCCAGTAAGAAGCAAAGAAAGTGAAGTATTGATGTTCCAGCTGCTGGGAGATGGTGGCCTTTGTCAGAGGATGAGGTTAAGTATGAGGACAGAAGCATAGTTCAGGTTAAAAACAGCTGATGTGAAATGTTCCGATAAATGCAGTCATTCTGATGTACATTTAAATATGACTTTTTTTCTTAAATTTGGCATTTTATTTTTTAAAAAGCTTCTTAAATTTTCCAGCTATTTACAGTTACAGTATAAATATACTGAAGAAAAGCCCGTGGTCATTATTTCATGTATGGTGGCAGTTGCAAAACACGCACTTTTTAGTTTGTGGCACGTAGTAACTCACACGAGTGTGTCTTGTCTGCGGAGGAGAACTCTCCGTTCCTTGCATTTGCTGAGGAACGCTCCTGGGTGATTGCTGGAGGCTGGGTGGCGTACAGCTGTCTGCTTGTCCGATCTGGGGTTCGGACCAACTTCCGGAGAGTAAATACCTGTCAACACAGTCTCCCTGCTATGTGGGCGGCAGTGCTATTGTAAACTGTATGCGTCACGCTTTAATTGCAAAAATGTACTCACGTGCACTTGTTGATGCCAAATAATTCTGATGGTGAGGATGGAAGGGTAAAATAGTTGTTTAACTGGAAGAATGTGGATGGTCTGTTTGAGAGGCGCTGTCAAGGTAGGGTATAATGGAAAGCGTGAATCTTCACAGCTGGTACTTGCTAAAACTAACGAGAGGATAGAAGTCATGGCCTGCACTGACTGTGAAAAATAGAGGGCTGCATTGTCTTCTGGTGACAGCTTTAAATCTGGGCTGTGTTCTTGTCTTTTGACATCTCTGCAGTCTCTTGATGAAATAGGTGTTTGTGAATTACACCACAGGGTGTTTACTGGCGAAGGAAGGTAATATTAGTACTGAGCGAAAAATATGTCAACGCCTCTACCCACTTCAGAGTATATTTTTAGTAAACTTTTGGATATGGAGTTTCTTTTCTGCTAATCTTTTCCCTGCCAGCCTAAACATGTCTAACATCTAAGTGCTGGCTGCTGCAATCCCTTTGAAGCAGAGTTTGGAGCTCAGATGACAATGCTGCAGCATTTCGGAATGTGAAGCCAGTGTAAAAAAAACCCAAACAAACCAAAACAAAAAAAAACCCAACAACAACAAAAAACCCAACCAACCAAACCAACAAACACCTCCCCCCTCCCCTCAAATCAAGCCCCCATACCTCCCCCCTTTTCTTTTGGGAGAGGGGAAGGGAAAAGAGAATAGATCTTAAATGTCTGCTGGCTTCTGTGCTCATAATGTTCCGGGAGGGATGATCTCCAGATGGGATTGTGCCAGCCAGTCCTGACTACCGTGGGACTTGGCTAACTCTCCGGGCTTTTTCAGCAGCACCGTTTACGTGTAAAGCAGTTGGTGATCTGCTTTATGTTACGCTTCTCACTCTGTAGCTTTCATCCTTAAAGCTTTTTGCTTGGAACTTTATGAGGCCAAAGAATACTAACAAAGGTAAATTACTCAAAGTTTCCAACAGAAAAGAGAGCATTGCTTTTTGTTCAACCTCCTTGTCTTTCTTGCTTGCCTACAGGAATTGCCGTATGTATGTAGTAACTTGCTCTGGCTGTAAGTTCTTGCTCGACGCTTCCTGCTTGGCAGGAGTAGTGTTACGCTTTTACATCAGCTGTAAATAGTTATGAGTTATTAACTGACCTGACACTTCAAGCCGAGCATCTTGTGTTCCCTTTGCAGAAACGCAGCTGAGTGGAGCTTAAAGGGCCACAGATGAAGGAACTTGGACACGTTTCTGAAGGTTCAAGATTTGTCTGACAGTGACCTCCTTACCTAGCAGGAGCTCAGGATATCTTTACTCTAACTTATTAATATACTAACTGGAATGGTGTGCTGACAATTCTCCGTAGTAAAGTACTTACCCTACTACAGAACAGTATCATTTTCTCTACTGGTAATGTGACTCAATGGAGGAAAGGAATGTTTTGATAAGCATGCGTGAAGATCGTTCCTTTCACGTGCGATACAGGTAAGGATGTGTTCATTTTAGTACTGATGAATAAGTGCTGTTAATAATAGAGAACTAAACAAGCTGCAACAAATAGTGTCTCTGTTAGAAGTGTTATTGACAGTGAAAGCTAAAATAACTTTTTTCTTTTCTTGATTTTTGAACTATGAAAATTCCCTTTTGTTATATAGTAGATTATATGAGCATAATTATGTGATTGTATAGTAATGGAACTGTATGCGGTTGCAGAAAAATACATGACTCTATTTCTGATAGAATATAGGTAGCATGATTCCTGCATGGTAATACCTGCTCTCTCTTCTTTTAGCTTTTGGGCTGCATATGCAAATTGTTGAGTTCTGTCTGCTGAAGTTCTCTGTACTTGTTCCTTTATTGCGTCTGTGAATGATGAATTTTTAGGTGCACTGTCACCTAGAGCAGTGTTTTTCTTGCTTAAAATAGAGATTTGACTGATAGATAGAAACTGCTTTGATACCTTGGACTAAAAAAGTACTGTTACTGCAAGTCAAGACGATGTTTGATTTCCCTTCTGAGAGCTTTTATCACTTTTCTTCTGGAATGCCCTTTACAGAGATGGGACAGCGTGTTAGCATTGCAGACTCCCCCTAATGAACCCGAAACAGAAGCTCTGTGTGTGGTGCATTTGGATGGCTGGTGTTTGGAAGGGTAAATCTTGCAGCTCATTCATGAGGAAGGAACACTGGAACAACTGTTTTAAAACCAAATAAAAAGCGTGATTCTTGTTCAGTGCTCCCCCCACACTCTGTCCCCAGCATCTTTGCTCTGGAGGCCTTTTCCTGGCAGGCTAACAGGAGCAAAGCCGTACCCTCAGTTGTATGACAGCACATGCTGCAGCTTGAAATGAATTTTGAGGATGTTCTGACAGTGTTAGGTTGGTCTTCTCTTCCGTTTCACAGAAGTACACAGTTAGTTGTGGTTGGCAGTGCAGTCAGCGTGAGGAGCTTTTCCATGGTCAGCAAGGAGAAAATTGGCAAATAAACTGTAATATACTCTCTGCTCTCTTTATTTTGGTGTAATACTTATCTGGTGGCTTTGAATGGCAGCAGGGATGTCTAAGTGTGTGACCATGGTATTTCTTCTGTGCTAAGTGCTTCTTGAATCCAACTCCCAGCATTCCTGTAACATGTTTCCCCGTGCTGTTGCTGATGCTCTTGGGCCTTCCCAGACGACTGTAGAAGATCCTTGCTCGCTCTTTAATAGAAGCAGGAGCTGTTCAGGGTGCTATTAGAGAAGTAAACGGATGAAAAAAGTGGCTGGTTTATACCGACAAGCCAAAAATAAGTTAAAAAAAAATTGGCAAGCACAGTCTAGGCAAAACTCTTACTACTTTTTGCTGTATTTCAGTGCAGGTGTGAATGATACTGATTAAAAATAAAAATATTAATGGACTTATTAAATCTTTCAGTAAGAACTGTAATCTGACGAACATTTAAAAAACATCAGGTCATAATACTTTTTTTTAATAACTAAACTTCTTTAAAACTTAGAGAAATTGCAAATTAATGCAGTATATTGAATGGAATTTTATGATGATACCATTTAATAGCTATGATTTGGAAAGATTTTACTTGGTTGTTGTTTAAAACTTAATGCAAGAAAAAAGTCATAAATTACTGGGGGTGGTCGTTTTATTTATCAGTTTGAAATTTTCTTTTGCCTACAGTATTTTCCCAGGCCCCTTTGGCTCCTTTTTTTTTTGTACCCAGTGGTATTCCAATAGAGCTGCCTTAAACAAGAAGCTGATGTCCCACTCCTAAGGAAAGGCTTTATTTACTATGGGTCTGGTTCTTACTGTGCAAGCTGTTTCTTTCTCCGCACTGTAGCTGACCAGTATCATTTTAGCAACTATAAAAAAGCTTACGCTGGTGGCAGAAAACTATTTTCCACTCTTATGTTGCTTAGTGACTGGAAATAAAATGCTGAAGTTAATAAATGGGACTAGTAAGTGATACCTAACATTTGTAGAACTCGCTTGCCTTGGCCTGCTAAATTCATACTCCAGAAATGTATAACTGGATTGAAAGAACCCAAAATTCAGGTGTGTGTTTCTCTCTGTATGTGTGCATGGTATTTTGTTTCTAAGTTTGCCATCAAACTCAGTGTGGCTGAACAGGGTGTTGCAGTGGAGGTCTAGGTACGCCCTTTGGAGTGGTCAGTGTGGTGTGCCTCTGCGTTACGTGCAGAAACCGAGAATAAGGGCACGAGTCAGGAATAGCATGTGATCTTCACTATAGGATGCTGTGGCACTTTATGCATATGTTTGTAATTTTATGCCTAGGAATTAAAGAGATGTGATAGGGTGTGTTTGTTGTTTGTGTCTATGTATGTTACGTGCATCCGTGTGTTTGGTGGCAGATTGCATGGCAGCCCCGTTCCCCCTCAGTGGCAAAAACCCCTCTTGGTGGGAATTGAACAGAGTAAAACTAAATTAGTTGTGTTTAAAGATTGCAGTAATTGATGAATCTTCTTGGCGCCTTCTATTGCCTTATTTCTTTCCGGTTTTCTATTCTTTACTGTAAGATGAGAACAGCTGAGGGAAGGGAGACTCCAGAAGGGGGGGATAGGCAGGCAGGCTAGGGTGGAGGAATGTGCATAGCGTTTGTATTTTTCTAAGTGTAAAGGTTCGAAAGAGAATACAAATACGGGCAGAGAAGACCAAGGTTGGGGGGGTGGGAAGAGAAGTTGAGGGAGCGGAGAAAAGACAGGCGAGATGAAAAGCTTAGGGGGGACAGATAAGGATGAGATAGTTTTACAAATGAGAAATTATTCAGGAGATGCCAACTGTTCAGAGAACAGGTCTGGGCAGCTATGAACTGAATAACAAAACGAAGCCCTCTGTGAGTGTTTCCGCAGTAATATCTGTAAGAACATCACCCTGTTCAGGAGGAACAGAATTCCGTTGGCAGTACACAGATGAATGGGCCTTTCTCCTCTCATCTCTGCGGATTCAATGTCTCTTTTGTTTATTCAACAAGCAATGGCTGAACAAGTAATTCAATTCAGCCCTGGGAACAGAGAAAGTAATTTCATACTCTCCTTGTAACTATTTAATGACTTCCTAAAACATTGATAACCTAGGCCTGTCTGGTCTGCCGATGTGCTGTTTAACCGTTGGCAGTAACAGTTAAAACAGCCTCTCGGAACTTTCCCGAGAGGGGATGGCTTTTTGGTGGAGAACACCTATGTAAATCTTTAAAACAAAATTTCTGTTTGTTTTTGTAACAGTCCTTTAAGTAATGGAGGGGAAAAAAAAAAAAGCCCAAAACACACCTGCTGAGTCCAGTTTTGATACTTGATGGATAAGCCTCGCAAAATTTTAAAGCAACTGAAGGGTTTTATAGCTCTTCTATTACGTGCACAAAATACTAATATGGGGTACAGGCAACTGTGGGAATAAAGATTTCATTTTTTTTGTTCATTTCTTTATTTTCTTTTTTCTCTTTATTATTTAGACTTTGAATGTGTAGAAGGTCAGGAAGAATGGATCCAAATAGAACTGTAGCTTTAATCTGCTGTACAAGTTCCAGCTACTGGTTAACAAAACCTTTCTAGAGTGGCACCCCAGTAGTACTCAATTTTGGTTTCCTTTTTACTCGGATTACTAATTCCCGTTCTCCTTTACTTCCTGTAATTCTGGTTGAATTGAAAAACTCTGTAATACCAGCTGATTTTCATCAGCCTGGGTATATGCCTTAGCTTCATAGCTAATGATGTTCTGTGTGAACAAACCCCATCTTCCCTTTTATAAGTTAGATTAAGCCTCGGTTGCAAAGTCCAAAGACTACGTCTCCCGTTCCTTGATGAAATGGTAATGCTGCCGTGGCGTTGGCTGTTTTTGGTACAATGTGAAATTAATTGAATGCAGTGTATCAGAAAAATTACTGGTGCGTAGCCGTCTCCGATATTAGCTTTGTACCTTTTTAAGCTGTGCCTTTTCTTGGTTGATTAGGTGGCGGATGCATCACAGTGGCCAATCAAAACAGGAATTGAATTTATCCTGTTAAAAACACTTGTAAAACCAGTGTTCAGTGTAGCATTTTGACTGTTGTTGTGTTGCATAAACATTTTGCTGAAAGCTCTGCTGTTTTCAGCCATTCAAGCTAAAAACCTAAAGAAATGAATGTGATTGTGTAATGGTCTAAATCTTTGCATTAAGGAGCACCATATTGCCTAGCCGTCACTTTAATTGGACATGTCAGTTAACATGAGGTGTCCGGAGAGAACTTCTTTGGATAGGATTAAGATTACCCAATGAAGTGTTTTAAGTCTTAAACCTTCAGTTGCTGATGGTGTAATCATTTCTGCCTGTACTTAACTGTACTTAGTAATTTCTGCCTTTTTCTCTCTTGCATTCAATGCATGCACCATGTAATAGCAACCAGGTTGTGTGTCCTAGCACATAGGACTGCTTTAACTTCTCAGAGAAGAGTTTCCAAACCTAAAACACTGCATGTGTTATGGATATCGAACCCGAGAAGTTGGGCCTGGGAAGAACTTTGTGCCTGAGTTATCATTTGCTGTCTGCATCTTTACCAGCTGCCAAGCATACAGTATTTTTAATTGCAAAAGTTAAATATGTCTGTCATCTCGTTGTGCTTAAGTTGTGGAATGTCGAAGACCAGCAGGTATGGCACTGTTTCGTGTTGTTAGCTTATTTTACTTCTGATCCAAGTTTTTCCGGTTCTCTGGAAAGCCAGTAGATTTTTCAAAAATATTTCCTTCTTGCTCAGATTTGAGTAGAATGTTGCATAACCTATTTTTTTTTTTCAGATTTAGAAAAATTAGGAAATGTAAACATTGGAGGTACGTTAAGTACTTCATCACCATGTCTGGTCAGAAGAGCTGTCTTCTGGTGTTGCTGTTAAAATAACTTTGGGAACAGCAAACCTTTGACTGTTGCTGTTGTTGATCTGTGCATGTGAAGGGCAGCAGTTTTAGGAATAGAATTTGAAATGGCTTATTCTTACAACCAGGTAGATATCAAATGATGAGATAACGAGCATACCTTTAATTACACAAAAGGTTCTGGTTTGAGGTGCTTACTGTGTAATCCATCTTGAAGAAAAAATCAAAGCAATATACACATTCCCAAGTTTGGTGTCTGCTTTTTGGCAACAGTAACGCATGCTTTTTAAACTCTTACAGGATGTCACTGAGTTTTCTTTTTGAAAATCTTTGAAAAGTAGAATGATGGTGATTTCTGTGAGCTTTTTAAAATGCACATATCTTGAAAAAGCTAGAGAACCATATTGTTTTACCATCAAGAATCTGAGGTCTTTTTCATTCTTGTCTTCCTCTCCCCTACCTCCCTTCTATCTCAGAGCTGGAAAGTGGGAAATGTTTGTATACAGTCAGTCATTAACACTTAGTACTGTAAAAATACGTCTCGAACAGCTGCTTTGTTTGTTGTTCCAAATGTAATGTTCTGTAAATTCATTCATAACCATCTTCTTACAGGATGTGGTACCGGTACAGTTGCACAATCACTTGCTCATAACAATCAAAAATATTCCAGTGGCTTCTGGAGCGGTGGTATCTCAGTGAAGTAACTTGAATTAACAGGCATTTTGTCATTAATTCAATCCATTTTTTCAATTTTTGTAGCAGTGCCACGATAGGAAGTGGTGCAGTGCCAAGGAGTACTGACTTACGTGGGAAACAACTTGGGGAGAACTAGTTGTGGTCTTTGATACACATGAATATTTGAATTCTACTTTTCTTTCTCTAATACATTTTGCAGGTGACTAACTGTAGTACCAACCTAAAACCAGAAGTGCTTGCATTTGTCAAAATCAGTATTTGCCAAGACTAGCTTGATTTTTAGGTCAGTTTACTGAAATTATCTAGATGGTGAAAACTCTGCATTTTTGAATCCTACAGGTGCTGTATGTGGACAAAGCAGTGTTTGGATTTCCTCCCTGAGACTTAGAGGCTGTTTGCTATAATGCTGTGTTTGCTCATCACTGTTGAAGTTGCAATTTCCATTTCAGCATTCGTTCCTGTAAGATGCGAGCGCCAAGCTCATTGCTCGTACGGTGGTGCTGACTCCCTGAGTCAAATAACCTCTTCAGAACTCGGGTTATTGGACAAAGTACTACACTGAGAGTGACTGTTTTTCATTTTACTTAAATTGTGCAGGATGGAGGCTTCCTGCCTAGAGCTGGCTTTGGAAGGCGAGCGCCTGTGTAAAGCAGGAGATTGCCAAGCTATCTTTCTTTTCTTTGAAGCAGCGGGTCCGGGTGGTACGGAGCAGCTGTTCAGGTTGGAACGGAAGACTTAAAAACACTCAGTGCTATTTACAGCCAGTTGGGCAATGCCTATTTCTACCTGCATGAATATGCAAAGGCCTTGGAATACCATCACCATGACTTAACTCTTGCAAGGTAATCTTGTGTCTGTCTTTAACCATGTTCTCCATTTCATCCCATTCTTGTAGAGGTGAGCAGCTGACCATTTTCCTACCAAACCCTGCTATTTGGGGGGCGGAGGTCTGGCAGCTACTTGGTTGCCCTTTAACCTGGGAGCTAATTCTCCCTCTAGCACCATAATCCTAGCACTGACTGAGGCCTCACCAGGTTTGTGGATAATTAAGTGGCTGCTTTCAATCCACCCTTTCCTCTTTGTAAAACCGAGTCTTGTGGTTGTCCAGAATGCTAATCTGGTTTTCATTTACTCATGTGTCTCTACTTACAACTTAGGATAGTGTGGAATCAAAAAGCCCTGTGCATTTTGTACACCACTTACGCATCTGACTTTTAACGATCTGGTGTAGATCCAATAAAAGACACAGGGACCTAATGTGCTTAACCTCAGTTTAGGCACAAATCTCTTACTCCCCCTGCCTTAACCTCCTCGAGTCCCGTAACCTTGTGGGAACTTTTGTTATTCCCCCCGTACCGCAGTCTGAGTGGTTCAGTGGCAGTCGTCTGCCTTCCTCTCATTTAGAATCCAGCAGGGCAGCAGTACCTCAGCTTTCTGAGAGGCCAGTACATCTCGTAAATAATCTGAGACTAGGAGAGACAAATAAAATGCAGAAACAGTTAAACCTCTCTCTCTAACACTGGGACTGACTTTCTATGGAATTGTTAAGAATTTTCCCTTTATTCTCTTCCTAAAAGAAGTGAGGGAGTTTGTTTTTTTTTAAATGTTAAGTAGATGATCAGTGCCATGAATACCAGCAGTTGCACAAACAGCACCAACAAAATTCAATGTCTGGAACCACAGATTGAACAGTGTTTATGAGTGCACTTGAGATATAAAATGAACCAAATGCATACACGCTTCCATGGTTGTAATCTCCAAAACTTTTGTCATTGTCTTCTGCTTGGTTTCAAATTACACACTGTTTACTGGGTGCTTTGTCTGCAATTGTAGGACCATTGGAGACCTACTGGGAGAAGCTAAAGCTAGTGGGAATCTGGGCAACACCTTAAAGGTACTTGGGAATTTTGAAGAAGCTATTGTTTGTTGTCAGAGACATCTGGATATTTCTAGAGAGCTTAATGATAAGGTAAGAATTGCCTAGGAATCTGGAATTGAACTGCTAGTACCTGTTACTGAACCCTGTTGTATTGGTAGTGAGTGTGCTGGTTTTTGAGGTAAATACTGAATATTCAACTATTTCTTCCAGACAGTAAGAATCTTAGTTCTAAGATGTTGTTTCTACCTGGAAGACTATAGGTCCAGATTAATAAATAGTAACCTGTTTGGTTTTAAAAGAAAATTAACGTAATTTTTAACGCCTCCAGAGTTGTTATGTATCTTGCACCTCAAAAGCAAGTAGTATGCAAAGCAGTTTGATTGAGGGGTGTGACTGGGTGGGTGTAAGGTGGGTGAGAACATGTTCAGAACAGGCAGAGCATGTGTTGTCAACTAGTTAAACACTTTTTTCCCATCTCTGGGTTGTACCAGGAGTAGTTGTGACTCAAGACTTTGTAGCATAAAATTTTAATGCCTTACTTAACTTTTGGTTTAGGTTGGAGAAGCAAGAGCACTGTATAATCTGGGAAATGTGTATCACTCTAAAGGGAAAAATGTAGCTAGTGCTGGGACTCATGATCCAGGAGAACTTCCAGATGATGTGAAAAATGCTTTACAAAAAGCTGCAAATTATTACGAGTAAGTAGTAGCTTTACATGTTGGGGATTGAGGGGATGTGATCACCTAGCTCATTAGAGTACGGGGAGGTGTGTGGTGTCCAGAACTAACCTGTGGCACACTTCAGAACGGTGGAACCTGTGAATTCTTCCCTTTTAAACTGGAGAGTGTGCTGTATTTCTGTTAAGCCCTCAGTTCTAGTGTACCTCTTATTACCTGGTGAGTCCTTCCCTTCTGTTAGGGTGCAGTATTACCCCTCAGAGCAGACTGAGACAGCAGCAGGACCTCAGTGTGTCTGTATATAAGATGGCTCTCTAGACAGGCACCAGCACACCAGCTCGGGTAAGGCTGCTGTGACGTTCAGTGTCTCACAGGAAATGTTTCCTACTCGGTGGAAGATTTACGGCATAAGGGCATTAAAATAGGCCAAAGCGGACTACTTTTTCCTTCATGTAAATGAAAAGATTTTTTAAAAATTATTATTTAAATGACTGCGAGGGAAAAAAAACCTCTTAAAAGTCACTAGGCCAAAGCGGACTACTTTTTCCATCATGTAAATGAAAAGATTTTAAAAAATTATTATTTAAATGACTGCAAGGGAAAAAAAACTCTTAAAAGTCATTCTTCTTCCCCTTCTCACTTTCCCCATAACAGGGAAAACCTGACAATAGTAACGGAGCTGGGTGATAGAGCAGCACAAGGACGTGCCTTTGGAAATCTGGGAAACACACACTATCTTCTGGGCAACTTCAGGAGTGCAGTTTTAGCCCATGAACAGGTACAGCGGTGTGCTAGTAAGGAATTCTGTTCTAGCGGAACAGCACTGGTTGCTCCCGATCTCAAGCGCGTGTATCCTGTTGGCCCATGCTGCCGACTTCCTTCATCCAGGTTTTAAACCTTAACGACACAGCGTCACCTTCAGCTGTGCTTCTCCAGCACTTCTGGCCTGAAGAACGGATACAGATGCGCGGTGGAAAACCTGCGAGCATGCGTTTGTGTTTGCAGATGTGACACAGTACAAACGGAGTAAATAACACGGCTGTTTCCCATTTTTAAGCGTCTCCTAATTGCAAAAGAATTTGGT
This sequence comes from Eurypyga helias, assembly GCF_000690775.1. Classification (NCBI taxonomy): domain Eukaryota; kingdom Metazoa; phylum Chordata; class Aves; order Eurypygiformes; family Eurypygidae; genus Eurypyga; species Eurypyga helias. The sequence goes on along the minus strand of NW_010250610.1, from coordinate 13,787 downwards.
GATAGATCAGCGGAAAGACGAGCGTACAGCAATCTCGGAAACGCCTACATATTCCTGGGGCAATTTGAAACTGCTGCTGAATACTACAAGTGAGTTGACTGCTATTTATACCTCTTCTTGCGTCGTTGACTACTGTTGTGCCTGGGACTTTAGCTCACTGTAGAATAGCCAGCTCTTCAAGAAATACTTAGGAAAAAAGCTGCTCTGGTTTAGCAAAACCAACGTGGGGTTTTTTCCCCAGTTGCTTAATTGTTACGGTTCTTTTAAGGGAGAGGCACCATTAATTTTTTTTTTTTTAACTTTTTTCTTACTTCAAATAGATTCTTCTCAGCACTGTAGACATATTTCTATGGATAAACATTTCTTTCC
>NW_010250610.1:0-13330 GCF_000690775.1 Eurypyga helias | reverse complement strand
TCTTTCCCTTTATTTTAGTGCTAAGCATTGCTACCGTAGCTGCTAGCATGTTCTGGAGTGACCTGAGCAGACCCCCAGAGATAGACCCGAGATGGGTATCTGTCTCAGCTAGTGAATATACCTCAGATAGGTGGTGTGCATCAACATGATTTTACCTCTTTAGCCTGCATTTTCAATCCAGACTTTTTTCTTGATCTCGGCACCACTAAGCAGTTTCTGCTGTAACTTGGCCAGCAAGTCCTAAATGTGGCCAGCAGGTCGAGGGAAGGGATTCTCCCTCTCTACTCTGCTCCCGTGAGACCCCACCTGGAGTGCTGTGTCCAGCTGTGGGGTCCCCGACATTAAGAACGATATTGATGGGTTGGAGTGAGTCCAGAGGAGGCCACGAAGCTGCTCAGAGGGCTGGAGCCCCTCTGCTATGGGGACAGGCTGAGAGAGTTGGGCTTGTTCAGCCTGGAGAAGAGAAGGCTCCAGGGAGACCTTATAGCACCTTCCAGTGCCTGAAGGGGCTACAAGGAAGCTGGGGGGGACTTTTTACAAGGGCCTGTAGCGACAGGACAAGGGGTAACGGGTTTAAATTGAAAGTGGGCATCAGGGAAGAAATTCCACCTGGAGAGGGTGGTGAGGCACTGGCACAGGTTGCCCAGAGAAGCTGTGGATGCCCCATCCCTGGAAGTGTTCAAGGCCAGGCTGGATGAGGCTTTGAGCAACCTGGTCTAGTGGAAGGTGTCCCTGCCCATGGCAGGGGGGGTGGGACTAGATGGTCTTTAAGGTCCCTTCCAACCCAAACCATCCTGTGAAAACATGCAGTATAGGTGTTGGCATCTTACCATAGACACCAGGGCTTAACTGTCCTTTTTGAAAAGGGAAGAAAACCCCAAATACTGCGCAGATTCCTCTCAGCACTCAAATTCTTTGTACCCAGCAGGGACAGGCTGGCTCAGAGGTTATAGGTCTGTCGTCTTGTTGGTAGAGAACATCGAGTCTCTATTGTAACACTGGTACTAAGCTGTTTCAAGTGCATGCTGATGGGAAAACTGCTATAAATTACTGATGAGGCAATAAATTAAAATTAGAAGATGCTGTCTGCTCTGTCATAGAGGAAATTGAAATAGGTTTCAGTGGAGGGAAGACGGACACTTAAAATCCTGGAAGAGTTTACAAGGAGGTAATTTATTAGCAGCCAGTTTGCCAGCCTGGCGTCCCGTTTTTTTAAATTTCTGTAACTGATTTGTAGTTGCGCAGGTGTATTTTTAAAAACGGTCTCCTTGCAGTGGTTTGTACAGTGGCCAACCCTTTCTTTCAGACGGACGTTACAGCTGGCTCGACAGCTGAAGGACAGAGCTGTGGAAGCACAGGCCTGCTACAGCCTGGGGAACACGTACACTTTGCTTCAAGACTACGAAAAGGCGATTGATTATCACGTGAAGCACCTTGTGATTGCTCAGGAATTACGTGATAAGTAAGCCCTAAGAGGTTGTTTAATGTATGCACCAGGCTTATACCAACTCCCTTTCCTCCAACTCCGCTGTCGCTGTTCACAAATTCCCCTCCTGTTCCCAAATTCCCCTCGATGCGGGGCTCCAGTTTTCGTCGCGGGGGGAGGGGAAATTACTCATGAAAGCGTTGCAGCTCATGAGGCGGAGATGAAAGAGGAACCGATGAATGACACTCTCTACATCTTCTGTCAGCATCCCCTTTGTAAATTAAGGACAGGAAAAGCAGATCTATCTTTTTCATGGCTTCATTATAATAATTTTGCATACTTTCACAACAATACATCTCCTACTTTTCCACACATTAAGAATATGGGAAGGGGAAAGGAGAATAGTACAGTAACAAGTAATGCTTATTTTACAATCATGATTTCTAAGGCCTTTTTTATAACACCGGGTACAATAAAATTTTGTGCAACTTTCAATGCCCTTTTTCCAACTCAGTAGGCAGAACAGATGAAGAATAAGGTGTGCAATCTGAGGAAAAGCAAAATAGTAAAACGTTCCATGCGTGCAAAATGGAGCGTTTTTTGTGTGCTGTGAGCCGAAAAATGACAATTTTCATTAGATTTGCTCGTATTCATGGTTATGCCCAGATCACACTGTTAAACACAGCAGTTCACCTGTTGGTGTTGGGGTGGTTTCTGACAACGGCCTTCATTGTTCTTGGCACCGCAATCTTACTGTGGCAATGTTTATGAAAACCTGACCCCTAGTGTTCCAGAAAGTATCACGGCAAATGCGTGTTTTTTTGGCAGAATTGGTGAAGGCAGAGCGTGCTGGAGTTTGGGGAACGCGTACACTGCCCTGGGAAATCACGACCAAGCTATGCATTTCGCAGAAAGGCACCTGGAGATCTCAAGAGAGGTACGATTTCCACACCGGCTGCTGGCTGGCTTTTGCCCCCACACAGTGATTTTAGGGGGGTGTGTTCGTGCACAGAACTGTGAATAATGGGATGGGTATTGAATGATTTCTGAGATAGCTGAATCGAAATTATTTCAGCCATCTCTCACTGCAACTAGCTCCTTAGTTCTTGTGCCACCTCCGATGAAGTCTGCATGGCATTCAAGTTAACAGCCTAGAAGGTGGTGTTTTAGGCTTTGTGATGTACCTTTTAGTTGTTACTGAAAAGATGATTCAGTTTTCAACCAGGAAAACCTTTTCAGCCTTTTCTCAGAAATCGAAGGGTTTGCTTCACATTTATGTATGTGTTATGCTTTCTTACAGAAATAGATGCTTATTGTGTTTGGTTGCAGGTGGGAGACAGGAGCGGGGAACTCACTGCTAGACTCAATCTCTCAGATCTTCAGATGGTTCTTGGGTTAAGCTACAGCACAAACAAGTTCATGATGTCAGAAGGCCACGTGGCAGATAACAGTTTGAACGGTAGGTGCCTGTTTCTGCAGTACTTTGCAACAGTAAACTTCAACAATAACCTTGTTCTTTTCTGACTAGAGATGGCTGAGTATGGGGGGGGTGGGGGTGTTCCCCCACCAGCAAAAAAAGGTTGTTTTTGCAGTACTGGACCCCTTCAGCTGCTTGTCAATCAATAGGTTACTGCTTAGTTTTTTCACATGATGCTTCTAAATTGTCACCTGCCCCCTCCTCTCCTCACACTTGTTTTTTAATTATGGGAGCAATTATCCATTAGATAATGTATGCCTTCCCTTTTTTACCCTTTTTTTACCCTCCTACTGCGTTAGCAACACTGGGGGTTCATTTGATGTCCCTCTGTTCCACCGTCCTTCCCTCGTGTCCCACCAAAGCAACCTGAAAGTGGCTTAGGTTAGTGTGGGTTTGACGGCTGCTTTTCCCAGTGGCCATTCGTTCTCTGCACTGTTCTGGAACACAGAACTGCTGCATCCTGCACCTTCCGTGAGTGCAGCTGTGGCTCCGGAGGTGACGCCGTGTAATGATGAACTTGATTCTTTCCTGAAGGTACCAGACCCAGAGTAGGCCGCCGCCACAGCATGGAGAACATGGAACTGATGAAGTTAACACCAGAAAAGGTTGGCACTCCTGTTCTTTCTGTTCTACTGCTGAGACTGCACTGAAGCATCTGAAAGGGTTTAGCTTGACAGTTGGGAACGGTCAGGATTTACACTTAACAGCTTTGAAAGAACTTAGCAGAGTGTTTTACTTGACTTTAATAGTTAGGTAAAAGCAGGTCTAACAACTCTAACAAATAATACTTTTGTCACGTAGGTAACAGTCAGCATCTCCCATACACAGCGGCTGTAATGGCTTGTGAGGAGCTGGCTTTATTCCCCTCACAAGGGAGAAGGAATGGGGTCCTGTAGTGTGCGCAGAGGAACTCCTTTCATCTCCTCCTTCAAGTGACGTGAGGGTGCAGGTGGAAGCGACGCAGAGCGAAATGCCTTGAGCTGGGCTGTTCTGAACGGCTTTTTCTTTGGCTGCAGTCACCTGACAGGCACTTAAGACACGCGGGGTTTTTCACTTGGGGTTTATTTCACTGAAACCGAGTCGCAGATAGGTAAAGCGACTTTCCCCAAGTGCAGAGCAACCTCTTGGAGCTGGGAGTTCCTGATGAAAATACTTGTGTCAGTCTCTGAGGGCTTTCCCCTCAAATTCTGCCTGCCTGCAGGCGCGGAGCCGGCAGTTCGACATGCACACTCGGCTGGCAGCCCGAAATTGCTGTTTTCCCCTCCATACCGGGATATCGAATTCCCAGCTCTTGGGGTGAGGCAAAGCCTGCCACCACGTTTACTGGGTAGGAAAGTAAATCTCAAAGCTTGTGCCCTGACAGCTGGTACAGCTGAGGTCAGCACTCTCTGGGTACTGTTGTAAAAAGGTGCATTTAGTCCAGGGCGATTTCTCTGCAGGGAGCCTCTAGGCTTTTGGCCAGTGTCAGCTGTATGTTCTTACTCTCTGAAGCTGTTTATTTGTGGTAATTTAAAAACACAGCCTGCCGTAGTCCGTGCCCCAAATACACCAAAATGCTTCAGGTGGATTTTCGTAATGAAGGGTTAACCTGGTACTGCAGCATAGCTCTTGTAACGGGCACGTCTCACGGTATCGTGTAGTAGGTTCTGGAAACTCGATCTGTGAATGTCTGATAGCGAGAACAACACGTGGCACCGGCATTAGGGTTTGATGGTACGTGGCGGCATCTCGGGAGGGTCGGAATCTCTGCGCTGACCGTCAGCCTTTAAAAGGCAGTGCAGTTGGGTGGGCAGTGCCACGCAGGATTCCCGATTGTGTCCACGATCGCTGATGCTGAATCAAGAAAAAAAGTGGCTTTTTGTTCAGTTCTGTTTTAAAAGTTTGTCAGTTGTAGATACAGCTGTCCATTTTGTGGAGAACTGTGTTTATTTTAGAAGGGAATTTAGGAAATTCTGTCAGGCTGATAAAGCTGTGATCTTCAGTGAAACGAGAGATGGTTGTTCCTCTCTGCTCTTGTGCTGGTGTACTTCTCCCTCCTCCTTTTCAGTCTTTACTGGGAATTTGTGTCTATAAAGGACTTTACAGAAGGCTGGTTGAGTATCTGGGTGTGTGTAAGGGTTTGTTTTGCTCTAATGCTTTGTAAAACTGCATCTTTTTTCCCTTTCCAATTATACAAATGTCAGGTGGGAAATGCCAGCTGTGTCTGCATGTCAGCATTTACATTAACTGTTTCCTGCACTGCACCTTCGAGTAAATGTACTACGGGAGCACATTTTAACCAGTCGGGTGTCGTGCTACAGCTCAGTTATCAGACTGAGCAGTAACAGCACTGACCTGCCTCAGGGAACAGCAGTTCCGTAGCACAGGTCAAGTAACGGAACCAAACCCTAGGTTTTCACACCCCCGTGGCTGGATGTTTACTAAACAGTGTAACGTTCCTCATTCTGGGGAGGAGAAGCTGCAGCAAAGAAGGGGTAATGGTACAGGTAATTAAAATCAGAAGGCTTGATTTCATGACTCTTGTTTTCTTAGGTTCAGAACTGGAACAGTGAGATTCTTGCTAAACAGAAACCACTAGTTGCCAAACCTTCAGCAAAACTGCATTTTGTAAATCGACTAAAAGGCAAAAAGTACAAAACCGCCACCGCTTCCAAAGTTTTGCAGGATGCCAGTAATTCTATTGATCATCGACTTCCAAACTCTCAGAGGGTAGGTTTGGGAAGCTGTGGAGATCATTGCCTTTCCTCATCTTTGGTCACGATTCCGGGACACACATTCCTGCAGCTGTCCCATTTCAGTTTTGCTCGAGTGTGACCCTGTGGCTCTGGAAAACGCTGCACGGCTGCTGTTCCGCAGCCGTCTCCTGCATGCTGCCAGCCTCAGGCCTTGCTTACTGTTGGAACGTTTCTCTTTCCCGGTGGATTTTCTGAAGTTACGGCTCAGCCTGCATGTGTATTTTCTTTCTAAACCTCTTCTAGACCCTGCTTCTCCAAGCTTAACAGACCCGAGTTTTCCAGATTTGGAGAGCAGGAGATGTTTTTGAGGCATTTTTTAGGTTACTGCACTCCTGACAGGTGTCCGTTAAAGGAACGGAGTCATTTCTTCTGGGCGACATGAGTGCTTGTGCCCGCAGACCTGAGGAGACAACGGAAACTGAGCACTGCTTTTCTTTTTTCTTTCGTGAGCATTCGGGTTTTTGGTGGATTCATGGCCAAGGAGGAGTAACACCAGTTGTACTGCTCAGAGTACCATTCCCTCCTGGTTCAGAGAAGGAAACGTTTCTACCTTGGAAGATTTCACCTTCCAAAATTGCTCGCTGTATTATCAGCATTTCCTCTTACGATAAATCTATAGAAATGGGTGACTAAAGAGAGTCATTTAATGGATTTCAGATACGGACATGTCCAAGGTACTCTTGGACTGAAACTGCAACGCAGCCGTCCCAGCTCTGAGTACTCTTCAGTCCAAAATACACCTAACTCTTCTCTCCTCTTCAGAAAAACGGTCGGGAGACGATGGCAGATGAAGGGTTCTTCGATCTGCTGAGCCGATTCCAGAGTAACAGGATGGATGACCAGAGATGCTACTTCCAGGAGAAGAACAGACTTTCAGCTGCTTCAGTGGCAACATCCTCTACCCCACCTAAAACAATGAGAAAATGTAATTTTTTACAAGTAAAATCTGTATCTGTCTCTAGTTCCTGCCAAATACTCTTTTAAAAACGTATTTGCATGCGAGATGTACTGTGGAAAGGCACGTGGCATCAGGCTAACCTGTTTTTTTCCTCCTCCCTAGCCTTCTCTACTTTGGTAGTCTCGCCCCACACGGAGGAGTTTCTAGACCTGCTTGCCAGCTCGCAGAGCCGCCGGCTGGACGACCAACGCGCCAGCTTTAGCAACCTGCCTGGGCTCCGCCTGAATCCGCGCAACAGTCGCTCGGTCCTGGGTCACCTCATGGCGAGCAACAACAGGGACCTGGATGACGACTTCTTTGACAGATTGATAAAATGCCAGGTACGGTCTTACAAACGTTCCTCGGGTGCTGAGTCCTTGGGGATTTGATCTGGGCATCCTCCTACTGAGTTTCTTCAAGGAAACCGCCTCGTTTGTCACGTGTTCTTAAGGTACAGCTGGCTTTGGCGGATCGAACACAGAGAACAAAAGACAGAGGGGTTTTTTCAAGGTGGTTTGGTGGGGTTTTTTGCAATTTCTTTCTTGTTTTGATTTTTTCCCCTTCAAATCATCCAGTGTCTAGTAAGTGTAACTCTGGTATTTATACCCTATTGACCATTTGAAGTAACAAATGCTGCAAAAGCGAAGGAAAACACGTGAGGGTGTTAAAAGGACACGTAAAAGGAGTTTAAGGCCAAGCGTTTAGACAGGGTGCCTGGCACACCCGGAGCCCTGACTTCTCAAGGGAAGGAATTCAGCGTGGAAGCGTGGGTGGTGATGGTGACCGTGACTGCAGTTAGGCCTGAACACTGGTTGGTAGCAGCGTACGTCTGCAGGGTCTGACTCTCGGAGCATGGTGTACGCACCCGTTAGGCCACAGAAACATGTTATTAAAAAGACTTGGGGTTTTACCTGATGGGCTGAGAAGGATCTCAAAATACAAGTCATGGTTTAAATAACAACAGAGTGAGTGAGCAGTGGGGTTTAAAAGCAGCACGCTACAGAATTCGGAATTCTCCGAAGGTAAGTCTGTGTGTCAGCTTGGCTGGGAAGCAGCAGCTGGGCACCGAGTCTACAGTGACAGTGAAATACTCTGTGCTGTGTGAGCAGCTTCTCTGGGTCAAGCAAAGGCACTGGAGATTAAGGCACTAGTTTTGCCACTTCATGTGGCACTGTATGTCGCCAGCCTAACACAACTGACCGTGCTTCCTGGGAAAGGGCGATTCCCTCATTACAGACGCTGCTGCTTTCAACAGCAGCCCAGAAGGGCCGCTGAGCTGACTTCTGAGACTTCTTGTCTCCCAGATGACTCTGCCCCAGGCCCATCCAGCACTAAGCGCCATGGAGAGACTGCTTTCCCCTCCAGCTGCCGGAAATATCCTGCCCAGTCTCGGAGCTACCGTAGATCAACCCAGTGTAAAGCCTGAGCGGGGGTGGCTGTGTCGAAAGGGGAACTCCCTGAGCATTAGCCGGCTGGAACATTCCCATGACAAGCTACCAGACCTGTGAGTCTGGAGGAACAGTGCCTTTCCAAATCTGACCGCAGGGGCCGTTTTTCACTCCCTGCCTAAGGGGAGGAAGATGTGTGAGACCAGAAGTACCACACCCTGGTGCTAAAATTCTTCCCTGGACACGGAAATCTCATTCTGCAGTATGAAGTACAACTGAACTGGGGGGGTGTATTTTCACAGAGGGGCGGACAAGTGCTTTGGCAGAACCTGTTTAGCTATTTCAGTTTAACTTGAAACAAAACTTGCCAATTAAATCCTTGTAATGGCTTTAAATCTGAAACCAAAAGCTTTTAGTAATTTTTCCCTTATATTGTTCACTGATGTTATTATCTGTGCTCCTGTAAACATGCAGCCTGATGGCTTGGTCTGTCTGTAGGGTTCCAGACTGGATGATCAAAGATGTGCTCCTCCATCATCTGCCAAAGGACCAACCGTACCAGACGAGGATTTTTTCAGCCTGATTGTACGATCACAAGCTAAGAGAATGGATGAACAAAGAGTCCATTTACCCTCAACTATAGAGGCACCCAAGTCCAGCTGAAGAAGCAGGCACGCACTTACAGCAGCATCTTATGTCTGTTCTTCCAGCAAACAAAAATGATACCTGCCTTTTTACACAAGACTGTAAATAGTAGTTTTGTCCCCTTTCTAGTTGTTTTTTGTATAAACAAACAGATACCAGTTACTGTCACTCCCTCTTAACCACCTCTAATCTACGAACATTGGCATGATTTTTTCCCCCTGGAAAGGCATTCTCATGGATGTGTGGATCCTACATCCATGTCTACATCTAGTTCACAACCTAACTCTGTATGTTGTTTTTAAAGAGAATTTGATTTTTTTTCTCCTGATTTGTACCTCCTTTGGAGAAAGGCCCTGGTTTGTTTTATATAATTTTTTTTTTTAATTAAAAGATATTGAGAAATAGCTCCAGTATTTAGTCTGTCTTTGCTGAAACAGTTTGGAAGAAACAACAATTTTTATTTTAAAAACCCCAACCAAAGCCTAGTTTGAGTTGTGGTTAATAGAAGAATATTATTTTCAAAACGTGCTGGGGTTTTTTGGTAATACTTAGTAAAATGTTTCCTGCATTGCTCAGTGCATCACTTTTTAAGAGCTGCCGCTGCTGTTCTGCAGGCTGCGTGGTACGTGTCCGTGCACCAGGGAACCACGGGGGTTGTAGGTGCAGGGAGGGAACAACCACGGCTCTCGGGCCCTTCCTACAGTAACCGAAGTTAGGATGTTTTACACACATTTACTGTCTGCATGTTGCTTATTGCTTCTCCTTCTCTTGGTAGGAATGTGCTGTGCTGGGAACAACAGTTCCCAAGTTCCCTGTCTTCCCCGTGGTAGACACCTGTAGGGAGGGAGTGAGTTCTGGGGAACTACATGTTGTTTTAAGTGTAGGTATCCGGAGTCAGAAGCCACTGGTTTTAGCACCAAAGGTGGCAAACCGTTCGCTCTGGGTATTCAGAAATGATGTGATGCCAGTGTTCTACTGAAGTATGATACCCCTGGAGACGCATCTACGGCTCATTTTAGCTGCAGAGTAGAGGAGCGTTGCAAGAACAGGTAACTGGAGACAGGCTCCACATAACCCACCCTCTTTTACAATTACTGAAAGTTTTACAAACGTTCTCTTGCACGTTTTTAGCACTAAAATTGAATGCTATTAAAACTGTCCTCCTCCTGCTTTTAAGGAGAAATGCCAGAATATTCTTCCAAAACCCGTGTGTTACCAGCAGGTTATCCTGCTGATCTTCAGTATGTTTACCTACTGCTCCCTACTCCCCATTCACCTTTGGATTGCCCTAAAAACCATCAGCTTCCCCCATTTCTGCAACAAAGCTAGAGGCAAGTCATCAAGCTGTCCCGAAACTGAGCTGACGAGCAGCCAGCTGGGTTTAAGGATAAAACCCCTAAGACAGACCTCAGACGCCCACGTGAGACGCGATCCGTCTTACACGAGTTACACGACCATCGGCAACGTTGAGGCTGATGAGGTTTAACATTCGCTGCGTCAGAGTATCGCCAGCGCCTTCCCACCACCGGGCATCGAGTTTTACTCAAAACCGACTGCACGAGCTTGGTTTCAAACAAGCAGCAACACCCCGCAAGCCCGTTTTCTTGGCCACTTAAAAGTTGTTTTATCTTACTTAATTCAAATCCCAGAAGTAGCACGTATGCTCAGTCCCTCAGGTTTTAAAACTCCAGCTACCCTACCACTACGCTGACTGATGCTCTGGCCAAAGAAATGTCACCATCAGCGCGCTGATGCTGTTTTCTACACCTGAGAACTAGAGCAGAATTAGTGACTATGTGACAACGAAAGGTGAGACAAAACTTACAGCGGAGTTTGGGGCCTCCTTAGTCTCCTTCCTGCGCGTCACATGCACTGCTCTGCTCTTCAGGTGGTTCTGCTGCACTGCTTTTCCCTCCTGGGTTTTTGTTAGGATCACGGTTTTCTCCAGTCTCCCGCTCCGCTTTGCCCGTCTCCCGTTTCTGCTGCTCAGGTGGCTGTTCTGCAGTACAGTTTTCAGCTGCCACAGTTTCTGGTCTGCAGACTTCAGGCTCGGTGTGCAATCTGTGCTGTAAAAATTAATAATAAGCTGTTAATCAGGCAATCCAAAATGACAGCGTCTACTGCTTCAGGTGCATCTCAGCCCAAGGGGCAGCACTCCCCAGAACACCGCTGGCATCTTTTCCTCCCAAGGAAGCAGGGAAACCAGCACCATCTGGAGGATAAGGCTGGGTTTCATTTCCTACAGCCTGCAGAGGAGTCAGCCCTGCTGCTTCTCCCCGCCTGTCCTCTGTGGGGAATCGCGGCTGCCCAGGCTGACAGAGGTACTCCTCCCTCAGAAGTTATTTCAAGTCTTTACTGTAAAAGTAGAGTTCTAATTCCGTAGTTTCCTACCAGTTTCCAATGCACAGTAGGTTTCCAGAACAAAACATGCCCCAGCTACCTCTACTGTTCTGTAGGGCAACAGGTGCTTCCTTAACAACTCTCTCCCCAAGACTTGGCTTAAGCTGCTCCTTTAAGCATGTTCTGGCAGACGCACTGACATCAATTAGGTTCAATCCCATCGGAGAGCAGCAGGACTAACGTACACCAGGTTCCGGTCCGTCAGATTCTTCTACTTGCGTGTCTGGCTCGTGGCTCGTACGGCGGCTGTCAGGACTCCTGCTGCCGTTTCCTGGCCTCGCAGGGGCATCTCCTCTGTCGTAAGGTCTTCTGTAAGCAGAAGGAAGCTCCCGCGGGGAACAGCCGTCAGATTTGCGCCCGTCGTACTGCCCGAAGTCTATCTGCTCCTGCTGACTCTCGGGTGGAGGAAGGCTCTTCCTCGCAGACGACGTTAAGTATCTTAACACAGACACTGATGATCCGGCACCGTAGCAGAAACCCTGGGGGGCAAAACCAGAGAGACTAACCACCACGCATCCACAGCCAGCGGCTCTCACAGCAACTCAGCCGCATCTCAAAGGCCCTGAAAGAGCAGCCGCAGTAGCGCTCGCTCCAGCCTGCCGCAGGAACTGCAGCTCGCTCCTGCTGCGGCAGCAGAGGTGGTGAAGGCTCTAACTCAACGCCTGCGACTGCAAAATGCCGATTACAGGCTTTGCTGGGCAGCCATGCAAGGGAGAAACGGGAACTGCACTGCGATAAACTCTCACGGAGGCTAGTTCTTCAGGCAGTTTCACACAGTTTTACCCCACGTGGGGAGAGGTGCGGCTGAAACCCAAAGAGCCCTTTTCCTGGCTAAACCAACAGGACTATACAGGCTTTGTCAAGAACAAATTCCCTTGTGGAAGTAATTTCACCTCTGCTAAGGAATCTGTTCAGCAGTGCGAGTAAGACATAAATAATATAATAGATAATACTACTTAAGTAAGCTGAATACATAAAAAAATAAACCCGAGCTTTTAAATGTAAGATAAATGTATACAAACCAGGACACCCAGAGCCATCATCATCAGCACTGGAACCTGCAGAATAAACGGCATCTCCTTCATCAGTCCCTTCATGAATTCACCAATACCTTGTCCTACGTGCTTGAGAGGCTCAGTTACAAACGTGGTTAAAGTAACTGCCAGTGCCTGTTAAAATACAAACAGCAAAGGTCACTGATGGCAAACACGGGAGTCGAAGAGTCTCTTCAGGCCTGGCCTGTACCTTTGTCGGTGGCACCAGCAGAGCAGGATTTACTAGCAGAGTTTCATAGTACTTCTGGCAGGGATCATCCCGAAATGTCCATTCACTTCTGAACCACTCTGTAGCCAAAGCAGAGACATTTTTACTACTTTTTTAAAAAGTACTTTATGACACAGTAGTAATGCAGAAAGTAGCACTGCAGTTATAGATGGGAGAGACCTGGTCAAGATTTATTTTTAAAATTCTGAGATTAACTTGGCAGCATAGCTTATCCAGGCCCCGGGATGCAGGAAGGAGAGGGAAGGCTGGAAAGAAAAGAGAAGAAATGGAGGTTTTCCCATATTTAGGCAAGGAAGTTCTCTTTATTAGATGAACTTAGTCCCTAGAAGCCTCAGAAGAAAAGTAAGTCCTGTCTGTGGGAACTGTTATCTCGCATGTTTGGGCCACAGCTGCTGATACAGATCTAATTCTGAGTGTTGTTACTCACCTACCAGGCTGCAACTAGATGAAAAATGTGTATTTCACTTGCTAGATTTCAAGAGACTATTTTAGTTACAAAGCAGAAAGTCTTACTCCTTAAGGGAACTTGAAGTTATAAACAATTTATGACATTAGTGTTTCTGTAGTTTTAGTGCAGTCAGCACATAAATGATTGAAATGGGACATAAACAGAGCAATCTCAGCCAATAAATTCTAAAGCACTCATTAAGAGTTTCCGTCTTTAATCTACCTGCGACAGCACTGGATAATAAATACTGGCTAATAAAAGAGTTCAGCTTTCTCTGAAAAAGAACAGAACTGGAGTAAGCAGTCAGAGTCTCATTTCTGAATCCGCTGTACTCACAGACCTGGAAGGTGGGGGAAAAAATCACCTTTGTTTTGAATTCTGCCCTCCTGCCTTCAGCCCTGAGTACTGCTGGGCTGTGGAAACAGCCCGAGGTAGTTACAGGGAAAAGAGGTAACCCCGTGACATGCTCTAAGCACAGGTCTGCCATCAGCTCTCCTTCAAGGGCCTAGCAAGGAAAGTCTTGGGAAATGGGAAAAATGGTGAAGTGGCATGATCCGGTACTGCTGAGGAAGAGTGTCGTGGTTTAACTC
>NW_010250609.1:0-827 GCF_000690775.1 Eurypyga helias | reverse complement strand
ATTTAAAAATATTTTTAAATTATTTATTTGTATTTTTGGTGAATTACTATTATTAATAAGGTCCATTCAAAATTTGAACCACCCAAATATTTATCACAGGACAGGTTAAGACAAGTGTTGAGCATCTGACTGTTGTTGAACAGCAACCACAACCGTATAAAGTTTACCTGAAATACAACACACACACCTCCCAGTCTCCTAAAGAAAAAACTTGTCATAGTTTAAGTCTGGCCAGCAACTGAGCACCACACAGCTGCTTGCTCACACCCCCCAGAGTGGTACAGGGGGGGGAAGAATTGGAAGGGGGAAAGTAAGAAAACTCATGGGTTGAGATAAAGACAGTTTAATAATTAAAAAAAGTTAAAAAAGGAAAAATAAACCCAAGAAAAACAAGTGATGCAAAAGAAATAATTGCTCACCACTAACCAACTGATGTCCAGCTAGTCCCCAAGCAATAGCAGCCCCCACCAACCTTCACCCCCCAGTTTTATTGCTGAGCACAATGTCAGATGGTATGGAACATCCCTTTAGTCAGTTGGGGTCACTGTCCCCTCCCAACTTCTTTGTGCAACCCCCATTTGCTGGCAGGGTGGTCTGGGGAGCAGAAAAGGCCTTGATTTTGTGTAAGTACCACTCAGTAATAACTAAAACATCCCAGCAATGCGATTTTCTGCACAAATCCAAACCATAGCCCTATACAATCTACTATGAAAAAAATCGTAACACTATCCCAACCAAAACCAGTACAAAATCTCAAGGTGGTATCAAAACATACAGGAAACACACAGAAAGTTTGGAAACATCCATATAGAATCATAGAATGGTTT
>NW_010250608.1:43813-44130 GCF_000690775.1 Eurypyga helias | reverse complement strand
AAAAAAAAAAAAACACCACCCACAAGTGTTTATTTCACATAACAATCAATATTTTAGAGCTTTCATTTTACTCAACGTCGCTGGAGCAGCTGACTGTCAGCAGTAATAATAATAATAACAGTATTATTGTTAAGTATTATTCATACCACCATTTTATTAAAGTATATTCAATTATTAAATTGTTTTTAGCTCAACCCATGAATTTCTTTGTCTTTTCCTCCAGTTCTTCTCCTCCTCCACTGGAGGAGTGTGGGGAGGTAAGCCAGTGGCTTTGTGGTACCTAGTTGCTGGCTGGGATTTAACTATTACAGTAACTT
>NW_010250608.1:35181-43619 GCF_000690775.1 Eurypyga helias | reverse complement strand
AAAAAAAAAAAACCACAACAACCCAGCCAAAAAAAAAAAAAACACCACCCACAAGTGTTTATTTCACATAACAATCAATATTTTAGAGCTTTCATTTTACTCAACGTCGCTGGAGCAGCTGACTGTCAGCAGTAATAATAATAATAACAGTATTATTGTTAAGTATTATTCATACCACCATTTTATTAAAGTATATTCAATTATTAAATTGTTTTTAGCTCAACCCATGAATTTCTTTGTCTTTTCCTCCAGTTCTTCTCCTCCTCCACTGGAGGAGTGTGGGGAGGTAAGCCAGTGGCTTTACCTAGTTGCTGGCTGGAATTAAACTATGACAGTAACTTACACTCCAGGCTAGCAGGTTTCTATGGCATATGCAGCTATGTTTCTTAGCTGAAATCAGTAACAATTTCGATTCAGAGGATGAGAACATAGTTCAATGCACATTGAAATTCAGTGAATTACCATTACTTAAAATATTCTAATTATTGTTGTAAATGGAAAAATGGGCAGAGTAATTTTTTTTTTTTTTAATCTTTAATACTTTACTTTCTTTATAAGGAAATTCTTTGTCACTCCAAATGTTAAATCAATGTCACAGATGCATGATTCTTTATTCTTCCTGTATGAGTGCATGTTGCTTTACAAGCAGATGTTATATTTTAATAAAAGGTATTTTGCACTGAATTTCAATGTAATAGAAATGGACATTCTGTAGCATGCGTTCAACTGTAATAAAATAGATTCATTATAGTACGAGGATTGTGACTCTGAAAATATGTTTTCTTCAGAATATTTAATAGAAAAGAACATATCATTCCTGTATATAAATTGATAGAAACAGGATGCAATCACAATGAGAATGTGCACCCATTAATAGGACCAGAAAAGGAAGGATTGTGATGAATATGTTTGTGATTTTCACATCTCGTAGATAAATTCTATCAGCTAGAAATGAAAACCATTTTTCCCCTTAAAAAAAACGAATACAGGTTTGTATGAAGTGTATGGTAGGTCCTTGCATTCAAGGACTTCTCTTCCTAGAAATAACTAATAAAGTAATTGGAGTAATAAATATTCTGCTTGCCTGCAATGAAATCTGATACAAACGAATGTTAGACAGTAAGATGTGACAAAAGTCAGTGAAGTGGCATAGACACTGAATAAAGGTGTTGGGTTTTTTATCGCAAAAACATAGATGGAGCTTTAGGAAGGCTGAGTTCTGTTCCAGATTTGTCTGCAGAGGGTCTGTGCATTCTTAGTCAAACCATATGAAGGCATTTCTAAGTGAATGGTGTCTACTTATTTGGCTGGCTCTGTGATTGTTATTTAAAAGGTGATGGGGGATCATATAACTCAAGACAGTCAAACTTAGATAACCATATGTTTTCAAAGGCAACCTTGAGTGTGGTTGTAGAGTAAAAGTGTAAAGCCCATTCTTATTAGATCATTTGTAAATCACTTTATTGACAACTACCAATTAGTTGTTGAGTTACCTCCATTTTTCACAATTTTCCATTCTCCAAAGTTAAGTAGATAGATACTATGTGGTGGATACTATGTCCTGTCCAGTCATGATGAAACCAAGCATGACTGAAACCATGGAAGTCACTGAGAACAGATTTTGTGGATGCCAAATACTTGCATGGATCCAGACAGCAAGTAAATGTATTCATAGAATAAAAATCCGTCAGAAGCTATCACAAAGAAAGATTATATCCTCAGTTTAGAATTCCCTAGATATGAAAAAAAAATTGTGTTTGCATTAAGAATAATTATTATATGTAACTATCCTTCATCTGTTAGGAGAAAGGTAGATGGACTGTGGATTCATAGAATCATAGAATCTTTTAGGTTGGAAAAGACCTTTAAGATCAAGTCCAACCATTAGACTGTCACTGCTACCACCTCTAAACCATGTCCCTAAGCACCTTGTCCACACAGTCTCTTAAATACCACCAGGGAATGGTGACTCAACCACTTCCCTGAGCAGCCTGTCCCAATGCCTGACAAGCCTTTCAGTGAAGAAATTTTCCCTAATATCCAATCTAAACCTCCACTGCACAACTTGAGGCCATTTTCTCTTGTCTGGGACAAGACTAACCCACTCACTTCTCTGCAACCTCTTTTCAGGTAGCTGTAGAGAGCGATAAGGTCCCCCCTCAGTCTCCCTCATGCTACAAACTCCAGTTCCCTCAGCTGCTTCTCACAGGGCCTGTGCTCCAGACCCTTTCCCAGCTCTGTTGCCCTTCTCTGGACACCCTCCAGCACCTCAATGCCTTTGTTGCAGTGAGGGGTCCAAAACTGAACACAGGATTCAAGGTTTTGGCCCACAAGTGCTGAGTACAGGGGGACATCCTCGTCCCTGGCCCTGCTGGCCACACTATTCCTGACACAGGCCAGGATGCTGTTGGCCTTCTTGGGCACCTGGGCACGCTGCTGGCTCATATTCAGCCAACTGTAAACCAACACCCCCAGGTCCTTTTCCACCAGGCAGCTTTCCACCCACTCTTCCCCAGGCTTGTAGTGTTGCAGGGAGTTGTTGTGGCCCAAGTGTAGGATTCAATCTAATATGCCCATTTTGATGATTTTATGTACTGAATGACTAATTCATACATTAACAGCCTTCCCATCATGTCAAAATGATGAACTACATATATTTTTTAAGGGGGTAAGAAAAGAATCAGCTAAAGAATACAGTAACTAAGTCAGTGAATTTCTCTGACTTGCTTCCATTTACACTGAAAACAGATTAAGAGTAAAGACTGACTTGCTACTTTAAGTTGGTATATCTTTCAAAGAAATGGTGATAAGCCAATGGTCATATCAGCCTCATCACATAGCATACAATGCAAGAAATGAACAAAAGCTCCAACAAAAAATACAGCTATTGTAGACTGCTGACTCCTTTATTATTCTGAAAGAAGATATGGAAATGATTTTTCTGATTGCTTACTCTTTTCTAAAAATAACTATAACAACCAATATCAGTAGCATATTGTGCCAAATCCTAATTGTCTTGGGTGTGGTATAAAACCTAAGATGTATAGACAGAGAAATAGTCTTCCCATTTTAGAAAGATCTGGGGATATAGCTTTCTGTAATTTCAGAAGACAAATAGATGTGGGGTTTTTTAACTTTGTGCTTAAAATGCTCCTCTCCCTGCACAATTTTCCCTGTCCACAAGGTAGTTTCCCAGGTTTGATTTCAACACCCAAACTTCTATGAGTCACTTAATGTTTACACAAATATTCCACACTTACAACCAGCATAGCAAAGACTAAAGAAGTGGCTGTCCACAGCTTTATCCAATTCCAAAAGTTATTTCAATGAAAATGGAGTACAAAATTCATTCTCACACTTCACGACTAGTTCTTGCAGAGATTGCAGCTTTTGAACATAAGTATTATAAAACACAGAAGGAACCTCTTGAGTTTTGATATTTGAGGAGATTGTCTCTTATATAACAGAAATTCTCATCTGAACTAAAGGATTGAAATTGCCCCTTTTACATTTCTCTGTAAGTTTATAACTGTTTATAACATTCAGTTTAATAATACAGAAAAGCCAAATACATAGAAAATTCACTGCAAGTTGCTGAATCCAGTAGCCTGACAGAGGTGAGGTTGCCACAGCACCATGTTCCTAGGTCGACCCAGCAGGCAGACTGAGCTGAGCACATACCCTTCATTGTCATAAACACAGACACGTATGTACGCTTCCACAGTACACATATACATACTCCCATGGCTGGTCACAAAAATTAACATGACCAGAAACACACAAATACAGGTAGCACAGACTGTCCTATTTTGATCCTTGGCAGCTCAGGATGAAGCTCTGTCAGTCGGCAAATTATACATACAGTATGGATCCCTACAGTTGCCAGCTCTACACATCCAGTCTATCCAGTAGCTGACCCCTGGATCCTCTGGCTTCTCAGTCATCTCATACACAAAGACACACACATGTAAATGAGTCTGACCCCCAGACCTCACAGTCTCATCAGTTGCTGGCTTGGATCTCCTGGATCTTCTAGGAGCCAACTCCGAGACCACTCTGATCTCTACAGCTGCTCCAATACTTGGCTCCCAAGCCTCTGTCATACTCACCAGCTAGTCCAGCTGGATGTTAGCCAGTGATAACATGCCAACATGCACCACTCCAGTCTCTGCATCTGGGATACAGGGTTCCTAAGGTCTGTAGTTCCCAATTTTGGCTGCTGGCACTCAGGTCTTCCAGATACACAGACACATGCCGCAACTAAAGCCACTTACTCAGAAAAGGAGTTTAATGAGCGTAGAGGACAGACTGAGGTGATCAGGCATAGGGCATGGCCAGACAAGCATATAAACCAGTAGCCTTATAAGAGGCATCTGGCCCTTTTACCTCTTTATCTCTTTTTCCCTATCCTGTTCCTCTGCAAATTACCTTTCCCCTGCCTTTAGTTTCTCCTCTAATCATCTGATAATAGTCTTGTACAATCCCAAAATGCTCCCTGCTGCATTAAGTCCTCAACCTCTGCAGGCCTAAATTTCAGATGAAAGTGAGGGAAGGATGGAGGATACAGTCACCTAGGGCACTTCACCACTAAGACTCTGTTTCTTCTCACATAAAACAGTTGTAGAGAAGTGGGAACAATTTATAGCATGTTAAAGGCAGATATCTAAACCAGGCCAGACTAATTACAGACTGAAATGGGCAGTATCTCTCCACTGATAAAGACAATCCAGGGTGATAAACTCAGATGTAAACACTGTAGGCGTCAACATTTAATCTGATGAATCTCACCTTAAACTCATTAGTCGGATGTGTAATATAAGAGAACTGTATGTTGCTATAAAACTCGTTAAAGTCACCTGCCTCTCAGCATGTATAGCATATTTATATACACTTAACATGAGAACTGATGAACTAGAAACTTAAATTTAAGTACTAGTAAAATACCTAAGTAAGGAACATCTCGTTCAAACTTTTCTGTATGAAATTCAAGGTCCGGTAAGCTCAGCTTAACTCAAACATGTTTACATTAGTTTTAGAACAGCATGAGCTTAAACCAGAAAAGCCCAATCCAGAATTTTCTGGGGGAAAAAGTTTGATTTTTTTTGAGTTTCCTCTTCACCCCTCCCTCCCCTCCTTGTTTTTTAGAGGATTTATTAATTAAAAACTAGTAAGGCATGATCAGAACAAAACAAAATAAAAAATCATCATCATGTTACAGGGAAAGAAACAAACCAGAGCTCTCTTCCCCCCCCTCCACACCCCCACCCCCCAAGGAATACTATTCCTAACCACTAGGCTACTAGTTAATGTCATGGGTTTTTTTCACACGATGAGCCATACCTGACCTTATAAAAGCAAAACTTGGTGAATCTAGGCTAAAAGCAATGTATGACTTAAGCAAGGGTAGAAATTTGGATTTATGCTCATAAATTCTTATTCAGTATCACTTCAAGTGCCTCCTTTATTTGATATGCTAATTTAGCTGCAGCTTACTTAAAGGCAATTTTTTCTGGCATCAGGTTAGCAGTGGATCTCATATATATATTGCTCCTCTTTTTTATCACTGAAAAAGCAAACAAACGATTTTTTTTTTCTTTTCTTTTTTCTGTCCTTGGTATGCCTTACAAATTTTGCTTAATATTGCAGTTCTTGTCATAGTTCCTCTAAGACTGATTTGGCAGCTGCCAAGATGCAGTCAGAGGTGAGCGCCATGATAGGGAAGTACTTAAGCACAGGTGACAGGCTGCATGGCAGGAGCAGCATGACATTTTATCTGGAGATACAGACAATGCAGGCAGTAGCACATTGCATTTGATACACACAGGGGACAGCTGTGGTAAGTGTGGCAATGCACAAATGAGTGCTTTGGAAGAATATGACAGGCAAAATCTGACTTATATTAAGAAATGGGAAAAAAAAGATGAAACCTAAATAATAGATTCTATACCTTGAGATCAATTTCATCCTATATGCTAGGATGAGCATATCCTATATGCTAAATAGGCTGTATGTACATGGTTCACACACAACGTTAAAAAATACTTAAAATATAGATTACACCTGTCAGCTGACAAATTTACCTACACACGGCCCAAGCCTTTGAAAAGTCTTCAGTGTCCCTGCCTGATGTGCATTAAATATCATGTTGTTCCATGAGCGGTTCCACTGGTTCCTCTTACATGAGTAAAAGTGACAGTGGTAGGTTCCTGTTTAACAAAAGCAAAACCAGGTATCAATCATTCATTTTTGTTTAGATTTTCCTTAAGACATTTAATTTTTGTGTTGCTTGTAATTCTCAGCAGCAAAAACAAAAGTAAATGGAATACCAAAATACCCCCTAAGGCTCTTCTGGGAAGTCAGAAGTCATGTATTCAGGATCGAGTACTAGTAACTCATTCACATGCTGCATTGAATTTTGTTTCCAAAAGCCTCGGAAGGAAGAGAATGAAAGGTCCAGCAGTTCATTGAGACCCACAACTGGCTAACTATATATTTTTGTTGATCTCTTTACGGATCAACCCTGATGATGTCACCAAGTTGTTACAAATCACAGAAGAGCCAGCAGTGGAGGTATGTTGGCTTTCTGCAGCAACATTATCCCTCACAGCTAGCAGGATTTTGGACAAAAACATTTCTGCTATTCTGCACATGGAGAAAGAGCAAAGAGATGTATGTGCTTTTATTTTTCTTCACAATAACCTGGATTCATGACATTTATTCGAAGTACAGCCGTTACACTGTTTCAGCTCTGGAGGAAAAAATACAGAGAACATTTTATTTAGGAATATTTTTCTCTTGCACCTTCATTCTATAGTTTTTGCATTTAATTACATACTGGACCAGAACCTTAATAAGCATAAATCAATATAGTTTAAATTGAATTAAGTAGAATTATGCTGCATAAATCTTTAAAACTTTCAAAATTTGGACCTAGTGATATAGCCTGAAACACTTCTTTTTGTTACCAAAAAGTGAAGAGAAATGCAACTGCAAGATAAGGATATGACATTTATCTACATGGCTAACTTTTATGCTATGTTTCTTGTTTAGAGCTTGCATACGTTTCATTCTTTTCAGCCTTGGAATTAACAGGCAATAAGCTCCAATTCTGCATTTTCCTACCAAGCCACACGTCCCTTCAGGAGAAGGAGATCTCCAGAGCCCTCCTGCCCTACTGTGGAGCATGGCATCTCTCCTGGGCTGTGTTTCAACAGGTACAGTGCAGCAATGTGCAGCATAGCTCACCATGCAAAAAAAAAAAAAAAGAAAAAAAGTTACAGAGAACTCACTGAAGAAAGGATTTGCATACATCAACTGCAAAAGATGAATAACAATGCTGTGGGTTCCCAGGACACTGCAGTCTGTAAATTTTCACCACCATGAATGATACATCATCAGGGCCAAAATAAAGAAAAAGGAGATAATGAGACAACAGCTTTCAGTAAGGATGGAAAACCTACCTCTCTCCTGGAGGAGCAAGTAAGTGAACTGAAAGGAAAAAGATCTGCTAGTGCAGACTCTGCCAGAAAAGCTGCTGTTCCCATATCTAAACTGGATGAACAAACTGTCCTGGCCAATAATTCCTTTCTCCAGGAAATGAATGAGGCACGTGAGTATTAGAGGGGCCCTGCCTCCAACCAGGTGGAGGAAAGGGAGAACCATGTTTATTGGACTGTTTGGATTCAATGGCCTGGCACATCAGAGGCGCAGGAGTACAGAGCTCTAGTAGACACGGGTGCACAGTGTACCCTCATGCCATCAAGCTATAGGGGGCTACAGTCAATCAGTATTTCTGGTGTGACTGGGGTCTCTCAACAACTGACTGCCTTGGAGGCTGAAATAAGCCTGACTGGGAAGGAGTGGCAAAAACACCCCATTGTGACTGGCTCAGACGTCCCATGCATCCTTGGCATTGACTATCTCAAAAGGGAGTATTTTATGGACCTAAAAGGGTACCGGTGAGCTTTTGGATAGTCACTATAGAGACTGAGGGCATTGAGCAGCTGCCTGTCTTGCCTGATCTCTCACAGGACCCTTCTGTTAAAATTTGCAGACAAACAGGTGCCAATTGCTACCACAGTAGTACACCGGCAACAGTATCTCACCAACCCAGATTTTTTACTTACCATCCAGAAGCTGATTCATCAGCTGGAGAGACAAGGGGTGATCAGCAAAACCCACTCACCCTTTAACAGCCCCATCTGGTCAGTGCGTTAGTCTGATGTGGAATGGAGACTGACAGTGGACTACCGTGGCCTGAATGAAGTGAAGCCACCACTGAGTGCTGCCGTGCCGGACATGCTGGAACTCCGGTACAAACTGGAGTCAAAGGCAGCCAAGCAGTACGCCGTGACTGACATTGCTAATGCCTTTTTCTCCATTCCTTTGGCAGCAGAGTGTAGGTCACAGTTTGCTTTCACTTGGAGGGGCATCCAATA
>NW_010250608.1:13619-35099 GCF_000690775.1 Eurypyga helias | reverse complement strand
GCAGCTCCAGAGCATCTGCAGTACATTGATGACATCACTGTATGGAGCAACATTGCTGATGAAGTTTTTGAGTAAGGGAAGAAGATCATCCAGATCCTTCTGAAAGACGGTTTTGCAATAAAGAAAAGTAAGGTTAAGGGACATGCATGAGAGATCCAGTTCCTAGGAATAAAATGGCAAGATGGATGTCACCAGATCCTGATGGATGTGATCCACAAAATAACAACTGTGTCCCCACCAACAAGCAAAAAGGAAACACAAGCTTTCCTAGGTATTGTGGGTTCCTGGTGGATGCATATTCCAAATTACAGCCAAATTCTAAGCCCTCTCTATGAAGTGACTTGTAAGAAAAACTATTTCAAAGGGGCCCCTGAGCAGCAGCAAGCCTGTGAACAGATCAAGCTGGAGATCGTGCATACAGTAGCCCTTGGACCAGTCCGGACAGGGCCAGAGGTAAAGAATGTGCTCTACACCGCAGCCGGGGAGAATGGCCCTACCTGGAGTCTCTGGCAGAAAGAACCAGGGGAGACCCGAGGTCGACCCCTAGGATTTTGGAGCTGGGGATACAGAGGCTCTGAGGCCCGCTACACTCCAACCGAAAAAGAAATTCTGGCAGCTTATGAGGGAATTCAATCTGCCTCAGAAGTGGTTGGGACTGAAGCACAGCTCCTCCTGGCACCTCGACTACCCGTGCTGGGCTGGATGTTCAAAGGCAGAGCCTCTTCTACTCATCATGCCACTGATGCTACATGGAGTAAGTACATCGCCCTGATCATACAACGATCCCACAGAGGGAATCCCAGTCACCCAGGAATCTTAGAAGTGATCATGGACTGGCTGGAGGGCAAAGATTTTGGAATGTCACCAGAGTAGGAGGTGCCATGTGCTGAAGAAGCCCCTGTGTACTATAAACTGCCAGAAAATTAAAAGCAGTATTCCCTGTTTACTGATGGGTCCTGCCGCATGATAAGGAAACATCGGAGGTGGAAAGCTGGTGTGTGGAGTCGCACACGACAGGCTGCAGAGACTGCTGAAGGACAAGGTGAATCAAGTTGGTTTGTGGAGGTAAAGGCCATCCAGCTGGCTTTGGACGTTGCTAAACGAGAGAAATGGCCAGTGCTTTACCTCTACACTGACTCATGGATGGTGGCAAATGCCCTGTGGGGTTGGCTACAGCAGTGGAAACAGAGCAACTGGCAGCCCCGAGGCAAACCCATCTGTCGTCAAAGTGCGTTACGTCAATGCCCACGTCCCCGGAAATCGAGCTACTGAAGAACATCGATACAATCAGCAGGGGGATCAAGCTGCTAAGATTGCAGTGGCTCAGGTAGATCTGGACTGGCAACATAAAGGTGAGCTGTTTATGGCTGGGTGGGCCCATGACACCTCGGGCCACCAAGGGAGAGATGCCACGTACAGATGGGCCCGTGACCGAGGGGTGGACTTGACCATGGACGCTATTGCGCAGGTCATTCATGACTGTGAGACGTGTGCTGCCATCAAACAGGCCAAGAGGGTAAAGTCTCTGTGGTATGATGGGGGTGATGGCTGAAATGCAAGTATGGGCAGGCCTGGCAGGTTGACTACATCACCCCCCCGAAAACCCGCCAGGGCAAGTGCCATGTTCTCAGAATGGTGGAGGCAACCACGGGGTGGCTAGAAACGTATCCTGTGCCCCATGCCACAGCCTGACACGCCATCGTGGGACTTGAAAGGCGAGTCTTATGGTGATACGACACCCCAGAAAGAATTGAATCAGATGATGAGACTCATTTCCAAAACAGTTTTATAGACACTTGGGCTGAAGAGAACAGAATTGAGTGGGTGTACCACATCCCCCACCATGCGCCTGCCTCAAGGGAAGGTCGAGCAGTGCATTGGGCTGTTAAAGACCACCCTGAGAGCAATAGGGGGTGGAACACTCAAGAATTGGGATGCCAACTTGACAAAGGCCACTTGGTTAGTTAATACCAGAGGATCCATCAACCCAGCTGGCCCCACACGCTCAAGCCTTCTATGTAGAGTAGAAGTCCCTGTAGTCCCTGCCAAAACCATGCTGAGAAAACCAATTTGGGTTACTCCTGCCTCGGGCAAAGGCAAAACCATTTGCGGGGTTGTTTTTGCTCAAGGACCTGGGTGGGTAGTGAGAGAAGATGGGGATGTCTGCTATGGCAGAAACCACCCCACCCGACAGAGGTCCAGCCTTGCCAGAAGTGCAGCAGTGACCTGGCCTGAGCTGGCTTCAGTGCTCAATGATCCCACACAACCCTTCCACCTTTTCCTGTCCTGAGTGACCCCCACGCCTGGTGGAACCTGAAGTCATGGACAAATGGACATTTTGCCAAGGTGGTCCATGGACTAAGAGAATAATATCTGTGTGGGATGGGATGAGAAAGGGGGAATGGGCTGATGAGAATTTATGGAATAGTGTGGGATGTGAGCATAATGTAAATGGTATGAAACAAGTAGTGGATACTGTCCGGGTCCCAGGCAGTGACAAGCTGCTCTCCTAGGGCCAGTCTACATTTTGTTTCACTGCATAATACATCAAGCTGAGTGCTTGGTGTCACCCCGATACCGCTGCACTGCAAGCCAGTGGGGCAGGGAGGAGGGAGGGAATGTTTGCAGAATGGGTTCAATCCAGAAAAGGTGGGACAGTCGGCTTGGGGGGTTCCAGCCATGAGCACAGCGTGGTCTTTGTTGAGAGATTGTGACAGGTATTTAGCACAGAAGGATTATCTTTTCTCAAGCAGATTGATCAGGGTTTGAAAGTTATTTTTTTCCTCTCCCTGCTCCTGGCTCCCAGGTTGATTGGGTGTGTGTGTGTGTGTGTGTGTGTTTCTCCCTCCATTTTGTTTTATTTTTTCTTTCTCAGGGTTTTTGGATCTAATTTTCTGCCTTGACTGGAGTTTTGGAGTTACTTTTGCTTGCTGTCCTGGAACCTCGCAGTGTCCGTCCATGGGTGGTGACATCCTGTATAATTTGTTCTGTTTTTCTGTTCTTTTAATTACTTATTAGCCATAGCATTGTTAGTAAATCCAGAAGTTTCATTTATATAATTAAATAGTTCTTATTTCAATTATTATGAGCCCCCCTTGTTCTTCCTCTGACCCTTCCTCACTGGGAGTGGGGGGGGAGGGTGTGGAGTGGTAGAGTGACTGGTGGTGCTTAATTCCAGACAGGACTAAACCACAACGGTAATGTAACATCTAACACTTGTAGAAGACTACTGAGAGACAACAAAGTAAAAAGGACAGAACCTGGGATGCTTTGAATTAAGGGAAATCTAAGTATAAATGTAACAGGAAAAAAAAGGAATCTTATAATATTTCTTCTGAAGTTGAAATGTCATACTTTTCAACAATAATGCAAAAAGAACTGTTTAATAACTACTTCTTTTCACTCTTTTAGTATAATAATACATGACATATTTTCTATTCCAACAATAACTCAGGAAAATGTTTAATAGCAGCCTATAAAGTTCAATATTTCAAAGAAACAGGATTAATACCTTGAATCTAAAACTATTAGAAGAGCTGAGCAAGGACTTCTATGGGGCAATAATTTTTTATTTTCAGTAAGTTCTGGACATGGGAGAAGTTCCAAAGAACTGGAAGAAAGCTAGTGTATTATCAATATTTTAAAATCTTTAAACAGCATGACCACATATTACAGGCTTGAAATATATATACTTCACGAAAAATATGAAAGTGATAATGTAGGAAGTGACTGATTGTATTAGATCTCTTTACTTCTTTTTTAATGTCATTCAGCATGAGGTTATACAAAACAGTTTGTATAAGCTAGCTTTTCTTTTTCTTAATTTCAACTGTGGCTACCAATACTAATACTTATCCCTATCCTTTGAATTCATAGAATCATGGAATGGTTTGGGTTGGAAGGTACCTTAAAGATCATCTAGTTCCACCTTCCACTAGACCAGGTTGCTCAAAGCCTCATCCAGCCTGGCCTTGAACACTTCCAGGGATACAACTTCTCTGGGCAACCTGTTCTAGTGTTTCACCACCCTCTCCGGGAAGAATTTTTTCCTGATATCTAATCTAAATCTACCCTCTTTCAATTTACACTTGCTACCCCTTCTCCTGTCACTACAAGCCCTTGTAAAAAGTTCTGCCCCAGCTTTTTTGTAGGCCCCTTCAGGTACTGAAAAGATGCAATAAGGTTTCCCCCAAGCCTTCTATTTTTAGGAAAAAAAGAGTAAGAAACATGGAAAAAAAAAAAACCCAAAACACAAAAAAATAAAACATGACACATTACTTTGATCTGACATTGGCGAACTCAATGTTTAAGTGGATTTTTATTCTAATGGTGTCCCAGAGATAATCAGTTCCTAGCCTACATGCATTTGATTATTTTTATTAATGATTAACACTGAATAGAATCTTGGAGGGGAAAAAAATATGTGACATCAAAACCAAGCAGAAATAATCAAGCTGTCTTTATTTCTGACCATAAATTATCATCAGATGAAATATATGCTATTCATATGTCTTTGTTTTGACTTCAGTTTTTTGGAAATGAAATAAATTAATCAACTTTTTATCCCAGTGGTATGATATATACCAAAATCTCACATAAATTGTTTTAAGAATAAAAGTTAATTCCTATCTTTAAAACCTTCCAAGACAGGCTTCAGCCAATATATATAGCTCTACTGAAACAAGTCCAGCCTAGTTAGTTCTTTTTTTTGTAAAAGTATAAATTAATTTATATTCAGAAAATATGTTTAAACTTTATTGCAGTTATACTATTTAACAAAAATCTTACACTGAAATAAGAATAACCTGTCATGTGAAATTGCATGACGTTTATCCATTTGCCTTCATATTCCCTTTTTTGTGTTTCAAATTTTGTTCAGTTTTGCATGTTATTAAAATCCTAGCCTCACCATGTAAGAATATCTCTGTTACATTACTCTTTAAACATACTGTTCTATTAGAAACTTTATGAACTGATTTAGGACACTATAAAGCTTGTACTAGATTTCCAATTTTTTTAAATTTCTGTTTTTTGAATCAAAATAGACATTTTGGGTGTGTGGGATGTTTTGCTGTTCCCATCATGATGAAGTTTTTTTCTTTATACCTTTAAGGCTGAGAGAGTTGGGCTTGTTCAGCCTGGAGAAGAGAAGGCTCCGGGGAAACCTTACAGCATAGTCTAGTACCTGAAGGGGCCTACAAGAATGCTGGAATGGGACTTTTTACAATGGCCTGTAGTGACAGGACAAGGGGTAACGGGTTTAAATTGAAAGCAGATAGATTTAGATTAGATATCAGGAAGAAATTCTTCACAGAGAGGGTGGTGAGGCAGTGGAACAGGTTGCCCAGAGAAGCTGTGGATGCCCCATCCCTGGAAGTGTTCAAGGCCAGGCTGGATGAGCTTTTGAGCAACTTCATCCAGTGGAAGGTGTCCCTGCCCAGTGAAGTTGGAACTAGATAATCTTGAAGGTCCCTTCCAACCTAAACCATGGTATGATTCTATGATTTCCTGGGCATTTTTCCTTTTTATTTTTATTCAACATGATGTGTGAAAATCTTACTGAAAACATATGCAGCTACATACAAACTTTTTTTTTTTTCATAAATCTGTCTCCTCATTGCTGAGTGGCCTCATTTCTTCCTTCCTCATCCACCATTCCCATTCAATTGCTCTCTCAATCCAATTATTCTGTTCTTCACCTCCACCCCTTTCCACTCTCCACCTCTGCCCTCCTCCATGTTAGAACTGAAAGTCTCTGATTTGACAAGGAGTAGATACATTTTAAAGTCTGTTGGAATAGGTCAAGTTGCTTAGAAATTCAGTACTTTGAGTTTCCTTCCATATAAGAGGCCTATCCTTGTTTCCCTTTCCCCATATTTTTTCTGTAAAATTTTTGTCTTTGGCCTGTGTGTTGCAAAGAACATCTTTTCTAAATGCTTATAAAAGGCCTAGGTAACTGTAGTCTCTGTGCTCAATTAATATAAGTAATCACGATTATATGATGAAAAAGCTACATGTGGAAAAGAAGAGATAAAAAGCATAAATAAAGAATTTGAAAGATTTTTTTTTATTGGGAATTCACTCATGACCTATAGCATTTGTGTGCCAAGAAGAGTTTCCTTATTTTTTCAATCAGTACATAAGGCATTTTTTCACTTAGCCACAGGAGGAAATGACACAAGGAATTAGATAACATTCATGTTAAAATGCTACCAGAAGACAGGTACTAACAAAGATATATTTTATATGACTCCATAGCCGACTGGATGCTCCATGGTAAATAATAGAAATCTATCTTCATTGAGGCAAAGTAGCTGATCATTCAGAAGTGACATAGAGAAAGCTGCAAAGAGGCAATTGCTCATGATTTTAAAATAAAAATAAATTTTGATTAATTTTATTATGTATTTGTTTTATAAAAATAAGTATATTTTAAGTTGTCAGACCTCCCCAGCCTTCAATCCCTGCTCTCTAGATGAATCTTTTGGCATTTACAGTGTCCCCTATCTTCAGTAAGCTCCTGCTCTTATCGCCTTTCTTCTATTTCTTCAGTTACTGGCCAAACGTCATCAAATATAGGTCCACATGACAGCACTGAAGTCAGGGAAGTCAATTTAAATCAGATAAATTGCTGTTCCTAATGCAGCTAATATGATCCACTCGTTATGGTTTTAAGATGTTTGCTGAATTATTTCAGTCAGGTTATATGTATGTATGACAGTTACGTATATAATGGGACCTTTCCCTAAAATCTGGAAAAATTCTGCAGTATCGCTGCTCTGCATAGGAGCAATCAAAGGTTCTAAATTTTGCACATGCAAAAGCCAAATCCTATTAAATTTGCTTTAATCAACAAATGATCACCGACTCTGACATACAGGTAAAAGATGACGCGTAAAAAAATGGAACTGAACACCTGGCTTCAGTATTTGAACAAAAATATATATATATATATTCATATTAAATGTGTGTGTGTGTGTGTATATATACATATATACACACATTTAATTATGCATTAGACACAAATAACATTCCAGTGTCTGGGTTCTCTAGTGCAAAGATTCAGGCTTACAGTTCTTCATTACTGGAAAGTAGCCAAATTCATTCAATGATGAGTGAATGAAAATGAGAATAACCTTGTCTGGCCCATAGCATTTCTGAGTTGGGAGGGAATGGCTGAATTCCAGCTATGTGGGGGCGTACAGTGCTGCTAACTGGCCACAGTGAACTGATCATGAGAGATGGCAGAACTGACGTGTTCATCACCTGGCAGTGCCTTTAAGATCTTAACAGTGACCTATTTATTATACACTATTCTGCTGGTTTTTGTTGGGATAGAGTTAATTTTCCTCGCAGTACCTAGTATGAGGCTGTGTTTTGGATTTGTGCTGAGAAGAATTTTGATAAAGCACACATGTTTTTAGTTGTTGCTAAGGAATGTTTATATCAACTCAAGGACTTACTCAGTTTCTGATCCTGCACCTGTGTTCCCAGCATCTTCTCTAGACAAAGCTGGGAGGGGACACAGCTGGGACAGCTGACACAAACTGACCAAAGGGACATTTCATGCTCTCAAATGTCATGCTTGGTGTATATGCTGGGGGAGTTGCCAGGAGGGGAATTGCTGCTCAGGGACTGGCTGAGCGTTGGTCAGCCAGTGGTGAGCAGTTGTATCATTTTGTTTTCCTTCTCTTTTTCCTTTCTATTAATTTAATATTATTATCATTAGTAGTAGTAGTATTTTCTTTACGTAGTAGTAGTATCTTTATTTTATTTCATTTCAACTATTAAACTCTTCTTATCTCAACCCACAAGTTCTCTTATCTTTTTCCTCTGATTCTCTCCTCCACTCTACTCAGGGTGGGGGGAGGGGTGAGTTGACAAAGCAATTGTGTGGTACTTGGTTTCTTATGGCAGTTAAGCCATGACAGCTAGGTAATTTATGCTTATGCTATGTATAGCTGACCACCTTTTTGTATGAACTGAACACAATCAAACCTAAACATAATGAGGTTGGAAATGTCTCAGACAACTACATCAGTAATTAATGTGTCTTTTTAAAATAACGTTAACTCATGTTTACATGCCTGAATTTTTCTTCTGCTCATTTCACTGAACAGTGTTCTTGATGGTGAGCCATGTGAAGGAGCTATGGTGACTTCAAAAAGTAACTTGATCCTGTTCTGTGGAATGAAACAGGCGTCTGATTAAAAAATAGAATTAACTAAAGCACTTACAAAAGTATTAGTTTTGTGATAACATCTCCTTATTTTATTGCCTAGTTTAAAAAGAACAGACTTATCTTCAGTCTGTTAATGTGACTCTTCTCTTGGCGTAATAAAAGCTAGAAATAGATCACAGAGACACCAATTAGTCAGCTAGCTGTGTGTAGGTAATGAAAAGGGTGAATACTCAAGGAAATAGTTTTTAAGGACAGATATGGAAAATTTGGATAAGACTTGTTATATGATCTAGAGCCATGCTTTGGAAACATGCACAGAGGACAGTGTTTTATAATCATGTCTTCTAGATGTAAGAGAGAGGATTGGTGCTTAATAAAAACTGTGGCCACCTTGCACTTAAGTAGGCACTGATGATTTCCTTTGGTATTTTTTATATGGTAACTCATTTATGTGCAAAGTGGATATATATGAAAATGCCTTGAAATGAAAACTACAGCTTTTCATAACTAGTTTGAATCAATGAAACTAACACTATGAGAAGGAAGCAATGCAGACTAAAAACCAGTCTGTGTTAAGGTATCTTTAGGTTTTTCTCTGGTAGCATAGAACATTATGTTTTGTTTTCATTACATTTTGTTTTCTTTTGTGTTCTCTGAGAAACGCGCTTTACATTCTGTTTCCTTTGTACACAATGTTTGATGAATCTTCTCATAGTTCTCTGTATGTTTTTATTTCACTGATGGAACTCCCTCCTTTGGTTCATTTATCACTAGTAGGTTCTCCTAGATATTAATAAAAGACCTATATTAATCAAAGACCTATATAATCTAGTGGGGAATGCTCCTTGCCACTGTATCTTCAAAACATCAGTTTAATAAATTTCTGTATCCATTTACTTTCTTACACCTGCCACGATATCCATGTACGTATATTTTACTAGCAATTGGAAATTGTAAGGCAAATATAAAAACACACACCTTTAGCCCTTGTAATACAGATTTGTCTTAACATGGTTAATATAGGTGACAGTATCCATGCTCACTGCGTGAATAAATATCAGTTGTAATGAGTGCATTCATACCTATTTCTTAAAAATATTTTATATATGTATGTATATGCAGAAAGAATAAAAAAATATCATAGTATTTGATTTGGAACTCCTCTTGTTTGCCAGATGTTTTACTTTTCTTTTTTTTTTTTTGCCAGGATATGTATTTACTCAATCATCAGAGACACTGAAATGTGGGTAAACAATGTGCTACATGTTTTGAAAACTAAGTTATTTATGGCAGCGGAATAATTTTCCAAGCCCTTGTAGCTCTAGCATAAGGTGTGTTCATTATCAGATAAGACAACAAAGATTTTACAAGAATATATACAACACATATATTGTATATGCATACATACTTACATAATGCACTTTGTTGAATACAGGGTTAAACATTAGAAAATCACACACAATTAAAAAGTAGAAAAGCACTATAAAAATTAACATATGTTTTAGTACAAAAAAGAAGCAGGCTGTGAAAATAAAAGTTAAGACTTTCTGATTTTGTTACTATTACATCATTTTTGGATGAACATTAACCCACTAAATCATTATGGAGTAACTCTTCATTAACTCTAAAGTCAATAAGATTCCTCTCTGGCCCTTTGCCCTTAGCTTCTGATGGTGCTGCCTTCTGACATGATATTGGAACTGATGGACAACCTCAGAACCAGTTTTGAGTAGGCACATCTGTCTTGGCATATGAAATCCTTGTTCATGTTAATACATAGATTTAGTCTCTTTCAGAACATAGAAATATATACAATATCTTTAAATTGACAGGTTTTGATTAGATGAACATAATCTAGTTTGTGTTTCCTAGGCCATTACATTCACTTAGATATTAATAATTTAAAATTAGCAAAAGCATTACTCCACCACAAAAAAACCCACAAAGAAATAGATGTAAATCTTGATTGTCTGTACAAAGACTAATGTCACATTCCATTTTCACATTTGACTTGAGCAGTGGAGGTTTGCTTTTGAATTGAAATGCTACTGATATCAACATATGCTTATCAGCTCAGGATACAGAAGTTGTGTTTGCTCCCTCTCTCTTACAATTTGCAAAGAGGTTGTTGTTTCAAATGTTATTATTTCTAGTAAAGAGACAGCTCATTAGATCTCATTACTAGTCAGCAGCTGTCACAGAGCATGGATTCCAAACTTATGGTAATATATCTCTTCACAAAAGCTTTCTCCAAAAATGGGAAAAAATTTATTTCGTCATTAACCTCAAACGACATTATACATGGCTGCATTTACAGCTTTTGCTCTTCAGAAAAGCATTTCAAAATTCAGTAGTTTAAACTTGTTTTATGGCATTTGTTCTCTTTAAAATGCTGATTTCTGCTATTGGAAATGTGTAAACCAATAAATGAAGTTAAAAGCAAGATATTTCATCACCAAATTCTGTCACAAAAATAAGAGGCAAATATTTTATTTGATTTTCCTCACAGGCTGTTTGCAAGGAAAGAGAGATCCCAGGGAATTCATTGCTTCAATCAAACCAAGAAGTGAACGTGAGTTAGAGAAGGTTGACCAGGAAACTCCCACCTGTATCATTAGAAACTGCAAGGTTAGTGTGTTACACTGAGGAAAAAAAGATGTCCAGGGAATGTTATTAATGTAACTCCAGAGTTATCAATGTTAATTTAACATTTTTTGAACAAGAGTATTCCAAAGGCCTTAATTCTGAAAAGGATTTAAGCCCTTACATTAAAATTAGAAAAAATAGGATTGTTCATTGCAGAGCTAGAACCAATATACAATGATATTATTTCAACATTTCTTTCATCTTCTAGATAATAGAGAATGAGGAATTGTACAGTGTTGCTGGTCCAGGTGTTAAAAAGCACAGAAACTGCTCTCCAAGTGCTTTTGTATCAAGAATTTTGCATCCTTAAGCAGAAACATGAGTTAGAGAGCACTAACCAATATTTTCCAATTGACAGTGCCCTTATTAAAATCTCAGTGTTTAAGGGTGCTTACAGCAGACAATAGCTTCAATAAGAAAACACTTAAAATTTCTGCTTCTCATGCAGCTAGACATTTTCTGAAGAAGAGGAGATAGAAAAGGTCTGATTCATAGCATAGCTTATGACTCCAACAACAGTTTTCTTCATTTCTGTTTGATCCTTAACATCACAGTCTGTCTTTGTTTTGTTTGTTTGGGTTTTTTTCCTTTGTTTTTAGGAAACATTTTACACTGTTGTTATCTTTGTTGTTTCCACCTCATATAAAGCATATCAGTGTGACAAAATAGTGTCTTCCACAGGAGAAAGGTTGTTTTCTTGGCTATTTTGACTTTTAAACAAATGTTTTCTTGTTTTACCATCTGTCACTTGCAGAATATTTGCATCATATAACTAAAGAATTCTATTAAATATTTTACACAAAGCACAAATCCCAATAACTGTTACGTGACTGCCAAAACATAGGATAAAAGAAAATACTATTCAACATTAAAGCAAAGTGGGTTATAAAAGCCACTTTTTAGGGCCTGAGTTGGATATTTGGATACTTTATGACCAAAAAATTGTTACTTACTTTGACGACTGAGACTTGTCCTTGGGTAGAAAAATGAAAGAATTAAAAGAACGCTTCCAGGATTTTCTTTAATTTAACTAAACAGCTCATTTGGTAAATTAATCAAAAACGTGACTCAAAATATGTATGAAAGCAATGATGATCATTTCTTAAAACTTCAGATGCATGCACGTTACATTAAACTAACAGTACTAACAGGCAGGAAGACGTACCCTTAAGTAAGTT
Organism: Eurypyga helias; assembly: GCF_000690775.1. Classification (NCBI taxonomy): domain Eukaryota; kingdom Metazoa; phylum Chordata; class Aves; order Eurypygiformes; family Eurypygidae; genus Eurypyga; species Eurypyga helias. Next base: position 23,093 of record NW_010250608.1, on the reverse strand, counting down.
TTTGTGCAGAAATACCTATGTTTCATCTCTTTGTCTCTCTAATACTTTGTTTAGGACATGTGACAGATCCCATGCCACCCATGCACACTTGGAGACTTTGGTCTCACACCCACATAGCAGATTTCCAGTTGGTTGCCAGGGATAGGTCTTGCCACGAGTATGAATTGGAGCCACCTGAGGAGGTATGTTGGCTTTCTGAGCTGTGCTGACGTGTGGCTTGGAGAGTCACCAGAGTAAAATTCTTCATGCCCAGCTATATGTGGCTTGTGTTGGTTTTATAAATTTCTGCTAGTTGCTGTAGGCTCTGTAACCAAAGGGAAGGAGTAGACATCCCAAAAAGGTGACTCAGCTCCCCTGCATGAGACTCCCGATGTACCAATAAAGGTAGATGAGAAGACTCCACCTCTGTACACCAACTTGCTTACAGTGAAACTACCAGAGGACAGGAATACGTTACAACTGCCTTATTTTCAATATTTTTAAAGAAACGAATGTCTCATGTTATTTTATATGAGGATCCTGGACCTGTGGTAGGTGTTAGGCATGCTCTGGGTGCATTGGGCAGAAAGAAGATTTAGGGAGAGGGACATCTAGTTTCTGAATCCTTGTCAACTTAAATAGGACTACTTGTAACCATGAATATAACAAGTCTAAGAAATAAGCTGAGCTGTGCGGAAGGTATTGACCTCTGCCAATATGCATTTATGGCAAATTTAGGAACTCCAAAGGTAAAAATAATAACATCTGTACAGTACAAGTACTTCCACAGTGAAATGGCCTTGATATCACACCTTAGAATTTAGACATAGGAGCCCTTTTCTGATCCTAGATTTATGTGATATGCCAAATATCAGAAAGGCAATCCATGGCAGAGAAAGGATTTGACCTAAGGTCTCAACTCCTGAGCTAATATTTGAAATACTCTACAAATCAGTCTTTTTTTTTTTTTTTGACCGTTCACTGCGTGAGAATGTAATTTGTTTCTGAGCAAAACACATGCCAGATGGTTTGCATTTGTAACCATGCTTGAGGAAGAATTATGAATGTAGTTGTTTGGATTCCGTGTTAGAATTACACAATAAAATACTTATAATTTATGAATGTCTGAACCTAATGTTTACGCACAATTTTCTCTTTCTAGAGTCGGATTCATACCTATTTTTACCTCAGATGCCTTTGATAGAAAATATATTGCATAGGTATGGACACAAAAGATTTTTTCTCATTACAAAGAAGTCTGAAACTGAATTTCTCCACAGTCCAGGAATTTGTGACTAGTAACATGCTAAGCAAGCTGCTGCTGAATTTATCAAAATGTGGAAATGTTTGAATTTGTGGGAATAGGGTCAAAACATAGAACTGGAAATATGGGGGAACATAAATGAATAGGAAACCAGATTTTAAAAATTTTCTGCAAAATATACAGCGTAGCCCTAACTCAAGTTGTTCAACCAGCTCCAGCAGATCATATTTTTATACTTACCTCCTCCAAGAACAACCCATGATTTTTCAGGTCATATTCATGAATCATGTAGCTAAATTAAAATTTAGGTAGGAACTTAGCTTGCAGCATGCTAGACTCATAAACATTTCCCCTCAAAATTTAAGCCAAAGCTCCACTTAACAGACAAATAACATAATTTTTAACTAAATAACCTAATTGAACATGCTTGGATGATTTCAATATTAATATTAGTATGTAGTAATATTCTGTAGACGTAATAATAATAATATTAATGTTGTGCTCTCATTCTGTCTCTTTTTTTAAAAAAAGTACTATTCAACAGTTTTACATTGTGTAAATAAAATATATTTTTCTCTGCTTTATCACAATTTATTATTTCTTTATAATGGTTTGTTAATCCCTTTTCAAAATGCTAATCAAATATCTCTAATAGGATCTCCGATAGGATGAAACCAATAGTCTTTATCTAGAAGCAGAGACAACTGAGAAGGGCCATGAAAACATGGGAAGTAAGGGAACAAGAAGAACATTTTTCACAATAACCAAGTCTATTTAGCCATAATGAAACACAGCAATTTTCAGATTGATAAAGGAAGACAATGGGTTTCTAAAAAAAACTACCAGAAATTCATTGCAACAAAATGTCATTCACTGTATTTTCAAAAAAAGTGAAATTCTGTCAGTGTAATACACAGTATTGTCTCAGGAATAAAAATCCAACCAAACTCTAGTATTTTTTAATTTAAAAAATTAATCCATCTTTCATAGGTGTATTTATAAAACAGATGCATAAGTAGCTAATAAAATGGATTATTTTTTCCTCTAAAACAGCTTTCTCTAAAAATTATTTGCATTCCTACCTCTGCTCATACAGTGGGTAAATTGTTTCACAAAATAAATAAAAATAAAAACTTTTAAATTTTATTGTTTAATTAAACACTAGTCCTTTTAGGACTTACTTACAGGAATTGCACAGCTGTGGTTGTGTTTGAAATCTCTGACTGTTATAGCATGCAGCAGTAGTAACATGTCTGAACTACCGCTGATAACTGAAACTGTTATGGAGTTCTTCCACTGACTGTAGAAGTAAAATTTATTGTTTAAATACAGAAGAGTTGAAAGTTATATAACTAAACAAAGGCCTGTGTGCAGCAGGTTATGCAGCAAATTAGCCATGTATAAGAACTAAACATGACCAAAATTTACAGAAGAGTGAATGAGTTCCTTAAAGCAAATTGCTTTCCATAATATTACTAAAGATACAGTAATTATGATTTATACTAAGTATATAGCAAATAACATTAAATGCTTGATTTATTTTTCAGGTTATTTTAAATGACAACACTAGACACCAGTTTATTATAGTGTTCTTGCTGCAAAATTTCTCTACTTTGGATGGATTCTCAATGTGCTGTGACAGCTATGTATTTTCTTATTTAGTGTAATACATTTACCATTAATGATAGTAAGCTACTCTTGGGTGTTGTGATAATGACTCAGGCTTTAGCAAAATAATGTTGGTTATGTAATTGGACTTATTTGATATAGAAAGTAGCAATACATCTGCCATTTTTACACTGCTGTTCATGCCTTTTTATATACAGCTCCAGCTTTCCTAATGCTGAAGTAAAGTCTGTAAGGGAAAGATTTAAAGAGGGAAAAAAACCATGACAGACACTTTCAGTTGTTGCTATGTGTGCTTTGTAACATTAGGGTCTTCTGCTGCATCTCATTCTCTTCCTTCCTCTTCCCACGAGCCTCATACAAACTGTTTATGAGCACGTCCCGTTTGTGTGGTGGTTTTTTGGTTTGATTTGTAGGAGGTTTGTTGTGTTGTGTTTTTTGTTGGTTTTGGTTTTGGTTTTGTGTGTGTGTGTGTTAGTTGGTTGGTTGGTTTTGATGTTGAGGTTTTTTTTGTTGTTGTTAGGAGTTTTTTCTGTCAAATAGTCCAGAATCTGTTGGACTCTTGAAGATATCTATGACACATCCTTCAAGTAGTAAGCTGATATTTTTAATTGCTTTCTGGTTTGTGTGTTTTTTCTCTCAAATTATTCAAAGAAAAATTTTGCTCATTTCTTTTTTTTTCTTTTAGTCAAACCTTCATGTACAATGGTCCCAGAAGCTGACACATGAAAAGAAAAAAAAAAAAAGTAATAATAGCAATAAGCATATGGCACCTACTGCAAAGATAGATATTATAATTTTTCAAAGCAAATAATCAAACCAACTTCTGCCACTTGTACCCTCTCCACCCCTCACCCTTTCCCCCCAAAAAAAAAATTCCTCAAGAGAAACCAGGGAGTGGCTTAGGTAAGACTTTTGAAAAATACCATTTCTGGGGAGAAGCTATATTTTCTGTAGTGTTCTTTATCAGTAAATCTCAACCTTTCTTGGAAATCTCTATTTTACAAAAAAGGAACTAAAGCACAATAATATGACCTTATTGTCTAAGGTCAAAAGTGTGGCTGAGCAGGAAATTGAAGCTTAAATCCTTCTCTAAGACAGCTCATTGACTAAGACCTGCAGAATCCAGGATTAACCTGTGTGATCTCTTTGTTTGTGGAGAGGAAGAAGGTGTTAGGGACTACAGTCTAATACCAGTTTCAGCTTCCTTAACATTCATTAAATAAAGAGAAATCTTTTTAAGAAAATGCTTTTAAGAGTCCAACTAGTTAACTGCATTCTGTACTGCAGAATAGTTCCGTCTGCCAACTTGGACTGTCAGTTGTAAAATACCCCTCCTGAGGCACTTCACACATAAAAAGTGGTATCAATAAACTGAAGATAATGTTGTACCTCAACACTGTATGATATTCAGGTCCCAAGTCTTTACTTAGTTTTAATCTTAGATTTACAAGTCTCAACTCCCATAAAGACTATTTCACATGAAAAATATTCCGTCGTGTTTTTACCTCTCGCTGAAATTAAGCCTCTCCATGAGTAAGAAGATGATGAAGCTGCCTGCTAATCCCAACTCCAAATTAGGTAGGCAGCAATACGAGTATGCGTCTTCCACTTCCTAAACAAGTCTAAGAAATTTGCTACTACATTCTGTTTTGGTTACCTTCTTCTCAGAGTATGCCCACCAGTTTAGATCCAATTGTGTGCAAAAGCATCAGTCTGTGGGGTCACCTGGGTCACTTCTTCAGCTTTAAAAGTGTCAAGCTCAGTGGTAAGACACAGATAAATAAAAGACCAACAGAAGAAATGTAGGCACCTATTAGGCCTACTCAGGGAAACCTAATCTTCATGTGATTTTAAGCACTTGCAGTGGTAAGATACAAATTAGTGATGACTTTGTGTTGGTATAGAATCATATAATGGTTTGGGTTGGAAGGGACCTTAAAGACCAGCTAGTTCCAACCCCCCTGACGTGGGCAGGGACACCTTCCACTAGACCAGGTTGCTCAAAGCCTCATCAAACCTGGCCTTGAAGAAAGCCAGGGAATAGGTGTCTGATGTTTCAAGATAGGTACTTAAAGAGTCACATGTGCATCCTTTTTTTTTTTTTTTTCCTGAAATTCCTCACAAAGATTTTTTTTGTTGTTTTTAAATCAAACTTCTTATTCTATTTTTGAAGGAAAATTAGAGAATTAAGGATAGAATTTAATTTCAGCATCAGAAAATGGGGTGTTCTCTCTCTGGTTGTTTGGATTTTATCACAGACCTATTTAAATTGTTAGCTGAGTATAAGGAAAGATGAAACCTCTTTATTTTTAAATGTTTTCATTTGCTTCCTGCAACTCTATATCCATTATCAAAACTTTCATTTTGCCACCTTGTACTTGACCTAGTTATTAGTGGAAGTCAAGATTTAGCAAAAAGGGGGCAATCAGTAATTTATTAAGATTAATAAATATGACAAATATGTTGTTACAAAATTAAACCAGAGACTTGAATAAGCATTGTAAAAAAATGCTGTCAAGATTAAGTTTATGATTTCAATGGACAGATTTGTACATTATAGCTTCAGGACAAAAGAGTTCAAGTAAAAACTGAGGAACCTTGACAAGATCATACTTTATGCAGGAACCTACAGCTGTTGCCAGTGAAATGTCTGGCTCTTCATTTTCCAGGCAAATTGTTGGAATTCAGATTTAGATTAAAGTCACTTTAGCTCCATTGCTTTCACTGGAATTACAATGATTGTCACAATGGGGAACTTCACATGACTGAAGACTCAGTATATTCCCATTCTTTTCACTTGTTCCTCTTCTAGTTAGTGGATCTTTAACCTGTGATCTTTTGTTGCAAGATAAATATGTGATATTAATCAATGGGATTTGCATCAGAGAGGTGTATTACATGATTTGTTTATGCAAATAACACAAGAAGTGAACACTCCAAGGGCAAACTGTAAGTGATGTTTGATTGGAGCTATTAAGATTGACATGAAATGCTGTTTAATAAAATAATGTCATGTGACTTTTCATGCTAGATTAATCAAGAAGTTTAACATGTCATTTAAACAGAAAGAAGGATCAAATATAATTTCTATTTACTGTTTACTGTTTATTTCTGCTGTTACACTTAAAAACAAAATTGTAAATTGTTGTCCATTATCATTTGAGAATGGTCAGGTGTCTAATGAATGTGTGTATTCAGAGAATCATTCCATGACAGTAAATTATTATTGCTAAAGGCTTGAGAAAATAATTATATTTTCACATGAAGAATTAATTATGTCTGTGATTTCTTACAGTTCAGATGCTATCTGTTTGATGGCATTTTCGTCTTCAGAGTTCTTATAGGATACTCTTAGAAAAGAACAATTCTATTAATGATTTCTGGTGTCAAACAAAAGGATGTTCACATGAGAACCTACTGCTTTACTTTAAAATAAATACAAGCACACACAGGAGGTGTAATTGCTGATGCAAATGGCCCTTCATTACTATCACCAGCTAAGTGTACCTTGCAACCAAGGGATGTGCACAACACAACCCTGAATGCCAAGCTATACAAGCATTATAATACAACATGGCAAGACAAAGATATGCACCTTTTCAAGTAAACTGTTTTGTGGATCATTAATTCTTCAGTGTACAATGATCTTCCAGTTCAGATCACTACTGTATCATCTAAAATGTTTTGACCATTAGCTGATGTGCTGATCATTCTCAAAATAAATGCTTCAGACACTCAGATAGCAATTAATACTCTATGTCTGTATCTCAGTGTCCTCAACTTGTTGTGCAGCATATTCCAGCTTTACTCCACCATGGATACAACATACTCCACCCCTGAGAGTATACACTAATGAACTGAGCTGAAAACTGAAACATGGTCAGACTTTATTGGTCCTTTCTGACTACTGCGTTCCTATAGGCAGATAACAGTCCTGTATCCCCTACACACAAGTGAAATTTGTGTCTTCTTTTGTCTCCATTAGTCTCATCCTGGTCTCTAACAACTACCCAATACTCTGCAGCTCAAAGTCTCATACCTACTTCAAATAGTAATTCACTATAATTCAAAAATATCCTTGTATAATTCACTTCAGTAGCCAGCTAATTTTTTTTTTTTTTTTCTCTTAGGTTTCTGTGGCAGCAATCTCTACAGTTTAATTTATATATTGTGATAAAACTTCCCCTTTTATTTTATCAGGCAGCCCGTATTTCTTGTTATCATAGTATGTTACAGGGATGACAGCAGTTTTAAATCTAAATTCTCCAGAACATTTACTGTTATACATATTCTTATTTCATGTTTATATTTGTCTGTGAAGAACACAATTATACTTTATTCTGTCTTGGTTCTTCCCTTCCCACCCTTAGAAGAGATTAGTATTCTCCTTGTTCTAACAAAGTTTTATCCCTCTGAAAAGAGGTACCAATACAGTATATTTTAGTGCATTACATCTTGGATGTGTATAACATGACACTATGAGATTTGTTGCATAATTCTCAATTTTCACTGCTTATGCAACCTTGCATCTTTGCTCTTTAGAACCCACTTATGTACTGAATGGGTTTCCACTGAAGTCTCTGAAGATGCAAAATTTGAAAAAACTCTACCTAAGGTTCATACAGGATCTTAAACTTGACAGTTTCTGTTAAGAAAAGACCTGAAGCTGCAATTTTAAATGGTTTAATTTGCATTTCATGGTATCTTATTAGGAATCAAAATATTTCAGGTACATATCACTACTATTTTTAAAGTATTTTTCATCATGCTATAGGTTCTGTGAAGTCTTCCACACTGTGCATTTATGTTTTCATCTTTGTTTTAATCTTTCATTTTTCTGTGTTGTTTTAATTATATTCATTGTTGCTGTCATTTGTCAAAATCTCATATAGCAACTCTGGAAGGCCGAGTGACTAGAATAAAATTAGAGAATCATAGAATGGTTTGGATTGGAAGGAATATTTAAAGATCATCTACTCTAATCCTTTTGCCATAGGCAGGGTTATCTTTCACTGGATCAGGTTGCTCAGAGTCCCATCTAAACTGATATTGAACACTATCAGGAGTGGAACACCAACAACTTCTCTGGGCAACCTGTTCCAGTGTCTCACCACCCTCATCATAAAAAATTTCTTCCATATATCTAATTATATCTACCCTCTTCCTTATATCTAAATGTACCTTTCTTTAGTTTTAGAACCGTTACTCTGTCATGTCACTGCAGGTCCTAGTAAAAAGTATCTTTCTGTCTGAGAGCTTTTTTATATATATTGAAAGGCTGCAATAATATCTCCCCAGAGCCTTCTTGTCTCCAGCCTTAAAAACCCAACTGTTTCAGCCTTTCTTCATAAGACAGATGTTCCAGCTCTATGATAATTGTCATGGCACTCCTCTGTAACTAATCTAACAGTTCCGTATTTTTCTTGTGCTGGAGACCCCAGAGTACTCCAGCTGGGGTCTCATGAGAGCCAAACAGAGGGGGGGAATCACCTCCCTCATCCTGGTGTCCATGCTTCTTTTTATGCAGCCCAGGGTATGATGCAGGATCATACTGCTGGCCCATATCTAATTTTTCATCTATGAACATCCCCAGGTCCTGGTCTCAATCCATTCACCACCCTGTCTGTAGTGATACTGGTACAGACTATATAAGAGCTTCCTCTTTTCTCCTGCTGGCCTTTTGGCATATAGAATCATAGAATCATAGAATGGTTTGGGTTGGAAGGGACCTTAAAGATCATCTAGTTCCAACCCCCATTTTCAAGCTGCAGTGTAAATAAAAAATGTTTAGAAACTTAGCTTTGGCTACTTATACCATTATGTATGCCCTTAATTTTATCATTTTTTGGCAGTGTTACAAACTTCTTGTTAGTGGGAAGCTCAATGATTTGCCTACTAAGTGTGATGAAAATGCCAATGCAAGTTCAAAAACAAGTTCAGTTTTTTTTCTAGCAAACAGTGATGTGAAAAATTACTTCATGTGTGTGAGAAGATGCGCAGTCTGATAATAATTATCTTACAGTTTCAAATCTAAAATAAACATGTCTCAAAAAAAAAAAAAGGAATAATAATGGATTCATAATGGCTTAATTGGAGAGATTATTCCCTCTTTAATAAATGTTGCCAGAAAGTCACTCTAGCAAAATTACAATGACGACTGACTGGCATGTATTTCACTTAGAGCAGTGTGACTTAAAAGGTATTAATCTGACTATGACAGTAACTGAGCATTCTGGGGAAGCAAAATCAGACTTTTTTTTTTTTAGATATTATTTATTTCAGAATGAGAGCAAACAGAATAACCTTACATGTAGGGAACTGAGATTTCCAGCTTGACAGGATTTGATCCTTACTGTCTGTCACGGTTTATCAACATTCTTCTCAGCACAAATCCAAAACATAACCTTATACTAGCTACTGTAAAGAGAATTAACTCTATCCCAACCAAAACTCGCCTATTGTCTCAGGAAAATAAACAGTTGACATTTAATAGTTCATTAGCTGGCTACCAAAAAGACTAGACCATTGTACATACAAAAGTCACTCATTAAAATTGTTTTCCTATTTGAAAATACTTTTTCCACTCACAGCTTAAGTATAAT
>NW_010250608.1:0-13564 GCF_000690775.1 Eurypyga helias | reverse complement strand
ATTCCTGCATGTTTCCTATTTTCAAGAATTTTACAGAAATATAAATCAGAACTAGCTATAATTTTTTTTTGTCAGGCTTTACATTTGCTTCTACTAAAATGTTTCTAACTGAAACAAAAATTGAAAATATTGGAAAAATGTTAATTGCATATTTAGGTATTCCCTGTTGATTTCATCATTACCAAAGATGTTGGTGCAGACATTGTAAGTTTTCTTACCTAGGTAGATAGGTACTACTCTGATTTTTCTTGTTAAATGAAAATCCTCCATTTCTTAAATCTGAACTTTCAGGATTCTCATATGTAGAAAGAATGCCAATTCTTAGTCTTTCCCCATTTTTTTTTTTTAATAAAACAATCATATATTTATACTTTCTTTGGCTAAAGATTTTTCTGCATTCTGAGATATAATAAAATGTATTGAGCATTATCTTCATAAAAACTGTAGATCAAATCATGGATATCTTAATTAAATTAGCAGCAATTTGTCTAACCAAAATAAATTCTGACTGATCTGCGTTTTCCTTTCTAACTAAGAAATCTCTTTGCATATTCACCAAAACTGTGGCAGAAACCTTTATCAATTATTTTTAATGGTATATGCAGTGAACAAGTATTATCCTTATTTCTTTCCCACTGTGAGGAAATGTTTTTTTTTAAGACCACATTAAATAAGCATATTGGTATAAAGGCTAAGACACCCTGTAAAATTAGCAAACAACACATCTGACTGTGCTTTCTATCTTCTAGATAATATCCACTGTCACCTTTATAAGGGGATTTGTGTGGACATACTTGTCTTCTATTTCTAACTAAATAAAAGTAGAGCCTTTTGATCAACTATAACAGTCTCCTGAAAGGATTAGCTGGTTTGTGATACTTTAAAAACTGTTTCCAAACATCTGATATTTCTGCTACATTAATAATTTAATGTTCCAAATAATAGGATTGTTACATTGTCCATTTTCTCACCGAAAGGCTTCTTTAAACTTTCATATTTTCAGTAAAGTTACCATTTTAATATAATTTTTACTTATTTAAATTGTTTTCCTTTAAGTTGATAAAGAAAAATATATTTTAAATTAAAAATATTTCCCTATAAAGAATTTTAACTATTTGATTCTACTTTAGTTCATATATTATTCTTCTTTGATTTAAAATATTTGGCATTAATAGTATGATTTATCTTGCTTTTCTAATGATAGCTACTTTTCTAGATAGCTGCAACTACTGAATATATCCAGGGCTGAATTTAAAACCCTCTTTGAAATCCTTCTTCCCTAAAATTGTTAAAATACCTAATTAAAAAAAAAAAAACCAAAACAACCCACAAAACAAAACACCACACTTACACACTTATGCAAACCCTTATATGATCTCACTGCTGTTACTGTTTAAATTTGACAGAACATATCTCGTTCTTCACTTATTATTTCCTGCTATGACTTAAAATCTCTCAATATATGAATGTATACATACAGAAAGAATGTATTTAGTTACTAAAATTGCTACCTTGTACCTATCCACAAACCAGTTTATTGTAATCATTACTGTTATTATTTTTATTCTAGTTCTTCTTTTTTTTTCATATGAGTGGTTGAACTGAAAAATCAATTATTCATAGAGCCTGAGTCCAGATAGAGTAGATGTATTTAATTTCCCTTGTCTAAAAATTCACATATCAAAAAAGATATCAAATAAATCAGGTATGTGCCTTTGTTAAATATATGTTTTATTTAATTCCATTTTCCACGTACTTCCATGTCTTTGATTATATTTTCCCTTAAATGTTTGTCCAGAGCTTTCAATACTGTTGATTCGTATGACAATGACTCTACACTTAGTCAGATTGCTGTTTTCTTTCCTCTTAAAAGCAGACATTGCATTTTCCCATCTCAGTTATATGATACCACCTTCACTGGCTTCCTAATGATAATTTGAAAATTTCACATACAGCATGTTACAGCATAGTGTGATAGTGTTAGCTCCTTTGACTGAGACATTTTAAGTGTTTTTTGCCACCTTAGATTTTTTAATTTTGTTTATTTGTTTATTCATTTTTTTTTTTACCACAAGCTTTCATTGTGATGTTTCAATTACCTTCTTGCCAGCTAAGTCAATAGTCTTTGCTCTCATCCTTAGTATTTCTACATCAGAGGAAAACAAGTGGAATATTCATTTAGGTTTGAGACCACTCATGAATTATTTGTAACATCAGTCCTTTCTTGCTGCATTGCTGTGTCAGACATCAGTAAACCAAATTCAGAGGTTTGTAAGTATAATCTTACACAATATTCTAATTAATAGTAACTAAATTTAAGAGTAGGATAATGCAATGTGCTGATAGGGTAAATATGGGAGATATAATCAATATTAAAAAAAAATCAAATACCATACTGTGTAACCTGTAATGAGAGAAAGAATAGAATAGAGTAGAAGAAAAATAGAAGAGTATAGATTATTTTTAGTTATAAAGGATGTACAGTGATCATCTAGTGCAACTCCCTCACCCCTTCAGGGCTGACCAACAGTTAAGCCTATTATTAAGGACACTTTCCAAAAGCCTCTTAAACACTAGCAGGCATGGAGGAATTTGGGTGAATTGCCAGTGAAAATTTGCAGTGCAAAGCCTACTGTCCAAAGAGAGTAATTTCAGTAACTGCAGGCTCATCAGAGGAAAACAACTGAGCAAAAGGGCATGGGTTTACAAAAGAAGTGAGGTTGAAAGAGGAAAAGCATTATGCTAAGGCAACAGCAATGCAAATGAAAAAAACATTAAACTTCAGTGAAAATTTTGCTTAGTTAATTCTCCATAATTTTTGCTTGTTACATCCATAAAAGAAATTTAAGTCTGTGGTTTTCTTGGTATTCAATACCGTGCACTAGGACTCCATGGGGGAAAAAAAAGCTTTATCTTCTAGTTGTTACCGGTACATTTAGTAACTGGCTCAGCTACTCTCTCCTACTATTACCTTCCCAGCTGAACTGTATTGATTTTTACTCCCTTTACATGTGCAGCCCCGTTTTAGTTGGATACTCACATGATAGTATTTGTTGTTCTGTATCAACAAAGCTTATTAAAAATATATCTGTAGCTAGACTAGTGCTGCCCATACACCATCTGTCTTAAAACAGAAGAGGGACTAAAAATGTTATTAAAAATACTTAATTTCAGGAGCTATATTTTAGCTTTCCTAAAATCATGTCAGCATCCAAAAATACAGAAATTACTGAAAGATTAGGCTACGTGTATGTGATTTTAATTTAAATTTCCCACACTTTCAAATCTAAGGTACAATTTGCACCCTAACCATTTCTGTTTCCCAGTACCTGTTCCTATTTATGAATGCTTATTTACTCCATTTTGGTGATACACTACAGTTTTGAAGTGTAAAAGAATTACCCTGTAACATTCTGAAAGTGACAGCTGAAAAGGAGTTGGATTATCTTAGTAATTGCTTTCCATATATTTTGTGGTTCCTGACAACTGCACCCAATGTTGCTTGTCCACTAACTTTGAAGCTCCTTTTACTCAACAATATGTTTATGTGAGGGATTAAAAACTGGAGTTAAGGTATAAACTGCTTCAGATATCAAATGATCTTATATCTTGGTTTATCTTGCCTTTTATTTTTTTTTTAATATAATTTGGATATTTTCCCTTTGTTAACTTTGATATTTTAATTTAGTAGACTGAAACTAACCTTCTCCTTTATTTTTTGTAAGGTCTTCATTTGTATTTTAATACCTTGCCATGCCATTCATTGCATGCAATTGACAGAATGATAGATAGAATGATTGATTGATTGATAGTTAGATAGATACATAGATAGATAGATAGATTGATTGATTTTGAAAATAAAAATGTCAAGTTAATGATCTAAAGGAATCAAACATTTATGGGTTTTTATCATTATATTGAAGACAACTACTGAATTCATAAGGAAATTTCTTATACCTAGCAGCTAGTACAGTATGTTGTCTTCCTGAAAAAAGTCCCATAGAACACCATTTAAAATGATCTAATTGTACAAAACTTTTATCCATCTTTTAAACTAAAGCTCCTAAATTTACAAATTTTTAATCTGGGTCCTCAAATTAATGGTCCATATGAAATGATGCATCATGAAAAGCATGTTTAAAATTACATTGTTTTGACAAAAAAAAAAATCAAAATTGAATCCTCCATGTCCTTGTTTACTGTTAAGATGATCACTTGAAAGGATCAGTTTCCATACTACTACTTGGTGTTCCTCCTGAAGGCTTTATAGAACAGCAATGGCTAAAAATGGAAATAAAAAAATTCTGTAAAAGAAAGAAAAAAACACAGCACTGGACAAACTCCATATTAACAACATGCCAGAGTATAAAAGGCAGGTAGGCCATCTGTCTTTGCACTGGAGCTAAACAGGGAGCTGCCAAGAAAACCCTAAATCTGGATCTTGCTGCCCAGGGAGTCTCTCAGTTGATAATGTTCATTTACGGAATAGTTTCAATATAGATAAAAGCCTTATAGGCTAGAAAATTTCTAACCTGCAACTACTTTCATAGGGCTTTCATTATAACTTGAAGAAATGCAAAGCAAATTCATTCACCATGCTCATTTATTCTTTATCCACTTCAAATGATAACTTCCAATAATGGTACTTACTTACCCAGAACAGCAACTCAGATCCATTTACTGTCAATGCAGTAAATTAATGTAGGGCATTTGAAAATATCACTGTGCATGTGTTTAGAAACAACATTCATTCAGTTAATGAATAAATTTTAGCCTCCAGGCCTCAGGCCTGAGTTATTTTTCCGTATTTAAAAATGTGGTGGAAGAAAATAAATTGAAAATCTACATTTACCCGTGTTCCTGAAATATATATCTCTGACTAATTTTAGGTTCAGAAATTATAAATGCTGCTTTTTGAGTAGAAGTGGCTTACAAAGTCAAATTATTATGCTCTTGCTGCTAGAGACACAGAAACTGGTTAGAGAGCCGGAAGAAAGAATTCAGGAAGTCAGAGTAACTAATGAAAGGTGAGTCTGGTGCATGCTTTGAAACATGGTCTCCATTTACCCCAGGAACATCTAAAGGAGGTGAAATAGGCAGAGAAAACTTTGTTCAACAGGGCCTCAGTCTTGCATACTGATATCAAAAGGAGCCAAATTACTAGGTAGTAGTTGTTTGTATAGATAGAAGTATAGTCCTAAATGAATCAAAAGAGCAAGAGAGAAGATAGGTAAGACAGACAGAAAACAGAGACAGACAATGGCAAAGGAGAGTTTGCAGAAATCACAAAAATGGAGAGAAATATATTGGTACATTTACTTTAGATTTTATTTGTTGTAAACCAAAGATATATGATACATTAATTCTCAAAACTGGAACTACTAAGAACATAGAAAAAGCATTAAGAATTAAATGCATTTAATTTAAAGATAGAAAATTGGAGATGAGGAACTAAGGGAAGTTCCCAAAGTAAGCATTTAATAAAGTATAATAGGTCTATGTTTTATGAATGTTTTCTGGGATGCATATTCCTGCCATATTCTAGTGTTAGTGTTACCTATATTTTAGCAGTTCTTTGGAATAATATACATGACCATCATGCTAAATGGTTAAGGGAAAACACGTTGGTAGTCACACCTTTCCCTAACATACTATTTTTTCAGGATACTGAAGAAAGTTACCATATTGCCTTTATAGTCTATACTGCACCAGGTGGAAGAAGAAATCTTTACTTACTCTCTATGTAAAGTGAATGAACTAATATGAAAAACTAGCCAAACAAAAAGGAGACAAGGTTATGATACAACTGGCTTGAACACAAACTGAGTGTAGCTAGATGCAATAAAATACTTTACAACTGGCTCCATTTTCAAGTTAGATAAAATCTAAGCAACCTATTTAGTGACACTAGAAATGTGAATACTAGGGTGGTAGAAATTCTGCTTCAGTCATATATTTTAATAAATAACTCTGAAGTAAAGCCAGAAGCAAGAAAAGAGAATATAAGTAACTTGTGTGGATTTTTTATTAGCCTCCCTTATTATGAGAGATTCTGCAGCAGTTGTGACTCCTGCACTAAGTGGACTGTGTAGTTTATAATCTGAGGCTGCTGTGAACAGTTCTCCAATAGTAGAGAACTGAATTGTGGTAAACAGGGGAAGAGATTAGAAATAACTCTTTTAAGGCCAACCGCAAGGCTAAATGTCTTCTTGACATGTCAATGTTTGATATGTCTTTTGCTGCCGGGCAGAGTATTGTACTTCATAACAATACTTTGATCCGGTGGGTTTTAGCTTATTTCCTACTACCCTTCGGCTCTCAACAAGCATTAAAACAGATAATTAAGCAAGAACTCCCTTGCTTCAGTGCAGGATAAAGGAAGAAACTGTTTGAATGATGAAGATCCAATTATATCAATAACAGGGGGGGGACCTTAAGGTTAGAGTTAGTGAAAGCTGTCAAACATATTTATTTGAAAGTAAGAATGTTTCTTCAGAAGCTAGTTTGCTTCATAGCAATCAACAGTGCACTCTGTTCACTTGTAATGAAAAGCCCCTGATAACACCTCATGGGCTTGTCTGGGCTCTTTTTTTTCCAGTCACCTCATAGGTGTTGGAAACATTCATGTATAACACACAAAATACATTCAGGTCTACGTCTCATCTAAATCCTTCAAAAGTCACCAAAACCATTCTTTTGACTTATTCTTTTGAGTAAACTCAGGATCAAGCCTTTTGGTCTAGGATTTAACATTTTCACCTAAGAGCAATTTCTGAACACATGTATACAGGTTGGTTCAGCCAGGAAAACAGCACATCTGTGAACAATGTGATGAGAAGGGATATTATAGGCATTATGTATGCTCATGTTCTGTAGGTGCTAGAGAAGAGCTGAATTCAATAAGTGATTTAATAGTGTGAAGTACTTAAAAGAACTAGACCTTCCTAACATCATTATAAAATACTAGGCTGTTAAATAGCATGGCTATGTACGCATGTTGTTCAGGCTAGATTTACAAGGGCTGCATAAAAGTCTCTGCTCAAACTGCCTCTAAGATGCTAATGAAATTCCCTGAAAACCTACTTTCCACATGTGAGCAACTGAGCCTCTAAACCACCTGTGTTTCCACGCACAGGCTTTGCCACATGCCTAAATACTTGTTAATGGGAGTATGCACAACTGCCTCTAACACTGCTGACCTGATCAGGCAGCTCTGTACAGACTTGCGTCTTTCCAGCACAGTTAGATTACAGTAGATTTTTGGTTTGGTTTTGTTTGGGTTTTGTTTTCTAATGAATTAATTAGGTTTAAGGAGGTTATTGTCCAACAAATGGCCCAAACCCTCTTGGGTTTCCAAGTTAATAAACATAGGTATAGTTATACAGTATGGTTATGTGGAAAAATTATCTAATGTTACATTAAGATCATTAAGCACAACAAGCCATACGCCTGAGGGATGTATTCAGCAACCATAAAGAGAAAGGAGATACAGCTAGGCCTATAACCATGACCTATCTCATTATAATCATATCATCATTGCCATTTCATTTTATAATTGTTATAAAACCGTGTAGAAGGCAAAACCATTTTTAGCACAGATTTTACAATCTGTTATGTTAATTGCAGATTATAATGACTTTCCTGCCATGATTTTTATTTGGTTTGCCTGTATTACTACAGTTGACTTCTACATAGATATTAGGATAAGCTCAGCAGTGATTTGTAGTTGACACAAATTTACTGACTTTGCAGGAACTATACTAGATGCGACTCAGTATAAAATATATAACACTGTGTGAAAAATCTTAAAACTTAATAGCGATTAATTAAGGACATTTTAAAAATACACAAAAGGATTAAAATGGAAATTAATAAATAGTTTCAAAAGGTGTTGTAATAAAAATTAAAAGTAACATTAGTACTTGGTTCAGTCCAAATAATAAAAAGAACAATCAATAGATAGTATATCGTAACCCTAGCTTATTAAAATATTTCCTCACATTTTCAGCACATTCCATTATCTCATACCTACTATCTTTGATGCAGCAAAATATTTAGACATTTGTGTCCATTCCAGAACATGAGGAATCTGTACATATATTCAGAGCTTGGGGGACTTAGGGCTTGTGTCTCCACCACTCTATACCTAAGTCCTCAAATTTAGTTATTTTTTTCAATTCAGCTGATGTTTTCAAAGACATGCCCACAGGTGTAATATTAAAACAAGTTCTGACAGAAAGCATAGAATAATGAAATACTCATCCATTATTTTAATACACTCTATTCATATAACATGATTGCTTTAAACAGACATGACTGAATGAAGAGTTTTTGTAAGGGTCTGAATATTATTTTTTATTGCTTTCAGTCTGTTGGGAATTTGCAGTAAGCCACATTGTTAAATTTCTTATATTTAACACACTTTATTAGTATTTGTCCTGCTATGTTAGTTTGGGGGTTTCTAAATTCAACATTTAAAGCTTGATTCAATTGCCTAAACATAGAGGCTTGAGGTCATCTTATGCAGTTTCCTCTGGCAGTCTAGAAAAAAAAGTCTCTGCCCATCCTGTTTGGCATCAGGCAGTCTATTTGTGACTTGTCCTTAGTCTCTGAAATGGCAGTAGAGTCTTATTTTTAAAGTAATTGTATTGAGCTTGGAGTGAAATTGACATTTTGTATTTTTATACATCTATGCCTAAGGTAACAGATTAGTTCATTTTATGGTCAATATGGAAAGATAGGGCCACCTTCTGATATTAGAAGTACAAAACAGATGGAAGAAATTGTATTCTCAAAATATTTCTTTCTTATTGTTGGCTATGCAAGGAGCCTGAAAATTTATCTCAGAATATGCATGGAATAAATTTGACCAAACAACCATGTACATCTGAGCAGTTTAATTTATAGTCCCTTTACTGCTGATGAAAAGGTGTAGGATCTTTGAGGATACAGGTGGTCATATCCTGATTTAGATAACAATAGCTGGTGAAAGGATATGTTGTTTGTATCATTGCATTAAATATAAAGAGAATCAGTTGTTTTTTTTTTTTTGTTATGAATTTTGTATTATAGAAGATTAACTTTAGTTGATATGAATCCTAGTTTAAGTGTCTAAATTTTAGATGGCTTAAGTAAGTTCTAACTATTCCCACTAAAAGATCTTTTTTTTTAATCTTTGATAGTGGCAAACTCGTTAAGTCATTAAGAGAGAATGTTGATAATGTAATTACTAAATAGTACAGCGATCTACAGATTTAAACATTCTCCCAGGATTCGGTTTATTTTTGAGGGGCAGGGAGGATATGAGCCTACATAGTTCTTTGATATTCCAAAACACTTACCTTGCTTCTTATTACTCATTGACAATAAGATTATTGGCTGATTTAAGGCAATTTAATAGGTAAAGCAAAAGCTGTGCATGCAAGCAAAGCACCACAGGGACTTCATTAACTGCTTCCCATCGGCAGGCAGATGTTTAGTCATCCCCAGGAAAGCAGGGCTCTATCACATTGTGAAAGCTGCTTAGGAAGACAAACGCTGTAACACCTAATGTCCTCCTCAACTTCCTCCTTCTTCCCCCCGGTTTTTATTTCTGAGCATGTCATATAGTATGAGATATCCCTTTGGTCAGTTGGGGTCAGCTGACCAGACAGGGTGGTGTGAGAAGCAGAAAAAAACAGGCCTTGATGCTGTGTAAACACTGTTCAGAAATAACTAAAGCATGGGTGTTTAAACAACACTGTTTTGATGAGAAATGCAAAACATAAAACACTAGCTGAAACAAAGGAAATTGACTTTATGCAAGCTAGAACTACAGCAGTGACTTTATAATCCTCTCACATATATCTGGGACGCCTAATAATTGTCCACATGCAGCTTTGTAAAGTTTGACTGGCCTTATACTCTGTGTCTTACCTTGTCTTAAGGTAACTGGCAATACTGATGGTCTTTATAATAATTTTATCTTTTTAGTGCAATAATTAAAAATATATTTAATTTTGACTCATCTTCGTTGTGATGTATTGCATAATATTACAGCAGTGAATCTTAATTTTTCTTATGTCAAAGAAAATGGTAAAATTTCACAGATACTTTCAAACAGAAATTCACGTTCACTTGCACTAATTGTAGTTTTGGCGGTCTACATTATAAGAAAGGCAATACCCACCTTCCCTTTGGCTATCTACAGTATCTCAACCATCAGTGAAATTTTTTATTCCACTGTAGTGGTAGATTTTCTGACCTGGAAATTTATTTTGAGGCCTTAACTGTAAAACATTATTATGATTTACATCACAACTAGAAATGATCGATACAGGATTAGTCTGCCAGGCCTCATTGCTTAATTAAGTTCTGTCAGGGACTTTTCAACAATAAAGTTATCTTACCTCATACTTCAAATGAAGTTGACATTGGGAAATAGAAACAACTATATAAATGGTCCAAATAAATATTTCTAAATAATTTTTTATTCTATAATTCTGAGGAAAAAGTTATTATTCTATTAAAGCCAATGTTCTTTGCGACACTGATATCAATGAGAATGGGATTGTCCTCAAAAATTAGTAACGGCAAAAAATGTATGAGAATATTAATCCCAGCTGTGTCACAAGTGTAACTGAAGAGAGTTCTCTGTCAAAGCATGTCTTAATTTCAGTAACTTTATTTTAAAATTGCAATACAAATGTTTCAGGAAGAGGAATGTCCACAGGAAATGCAGATTGGCAGAATGATAAAGAAGGCTGCACAATGACTTGATCCAGGATAATAGCAGGAGATGGAATTACTGATTTTGATTGACTATAGAGAACTAAAGATGGAACTAAATAACTGTGGAATAAACTAAATAGCTGTGGAATCATTGCTTAAGGGTGTGCTGTGCAACTTTTAAATGGAAAAAAATGCATATTTTATTTAACATATGGAATTTTATTATGGGGAAAAACCTTTAAAACTGAAATTAAAAAATAACTATGGATAATATTATGTTTCTAAATAGATTAAATGAAATTAGAAAGACTCTTATAAATTTTAATATTAATAGTATTAATATTTGATTCTAATGGTTGGTTCTATCAATGTTTTCAAATCATTACATTTATTTTCATTATATTTCTAATACCATAGTGTATGTTAAATTTGAAAGCACTTGACATATATAAAGGTATATAGTACCACTGATAAGTACTCCACTCTGGATGTGATTGGTAATGTGATGGAACATAGAAATAAACCTGTTTCACGATGTTTTGAGGAGAAAACACCACATATTTCAACAAGGGCACATAGGAAAAATAACCTAGATTTTATTAGACTTTATTTTTTTAAAAGTGAGGTATCACATGTGAGTTAGTTTTCAGCTAGCTAAACATCTAGCTTTAAATAAATATGTGGGTTTATAGGATAAAGGTGAGATTGATCCCATCCTCAAAATACATGCAGGATAGACAACAGGAACATGTTCCATAACACCTCAGCTAACATCCACACACAATAAACTACAAATCTTAGGCTGTGTTCCCGGAGTCAATCTTCTGATAACCTTAGTTTTCTAGAATCTCATTTACAGCTGTACATTATTAATCAGAGAGGTCTGACACAGGCTTCTTCACAAGGAAACAAAATGGCCTGAGAAGAGTTGAAAGGAACTGCAGAAGGCTGGCTGTACCAGTGGTTGTAAAGGACTGAGTTGAAACAGGCCAACAAATGCTTGTGCCAACGGAGGTCTGTCTGCTGGAACATCCCACTGCCTGCCACTGCCATAGCAAGGGAGCACCCGTTAGACCGCTAGGCAAGAGGTTCCCTGTTATCCCACTGCGCTGGACAGTTGGACCGCAAGGCTAGAGGTTTCCTGCCTTCTGAGGAACCTGAGGTGGAGCTAATTCCAAGAACTTTAATCTAACCCCTGCACATGCGCCCAGACCCGGGGTCGGAAAAACAGGGGGGGCGGGAGACCCCTGAAGATCCCCAGAGAGACCCCTGAAGACCCCCAGTGCCCCCTAGTGACGGTATTGGGCATGCGCATCACCGCCGAGTGATGGGTGAAGTTAAGCAAAGCAGTTCTTGGAATATGCTGACTGATTCCTGGAAGGAGCAACGCACCTCAATAAACAAACCGTGACAACCAGCATCAAACGGAATTCCCCACCTGACGTGAAGTCGATTTGGACTGATGGGATGCCTCAGCTCCGTGGTAGTAGCTATTGCGCCTTTACTTTCCTTTTTTTCCCATCTTTCTCTCTCCTTGCATCTCTGCAATTTTTGACGTAACTATTAAACTTCTTTTCTTTATGGCATGTGACCTCGTTTGTGTCTTAATCTCACTCTGGGAATAACAGTGAATCTCCCCAGACCAGACCTTTCCAGGTCGGGACATTGGTGAGGCTCTCACCTGAGCCTGAGAAAGCAGACAGTACACCGCCACTCGGGCAGGATGTTTCTGAAAGCAGAAACGCATGCTTCTAGAAGCAGAAATGCAAAATTTTATTCTGAGATGCTGGGCAATGAAGCCAGCTTGCTACAGAATTGTGTATACTACAACTTATATTTGAAACGTAAAACTCTGGGTTTTTGTTTTTGTTTTTGTTTTTTTCTTTCTGAAGACTAGTCATTATTGGTCAATTAATACTCAAATTGTGTCTTACACCAGATCCAAATGTTGTGGAGTTCTTTGCAGAATCAAGCATTAAATAAGCCTGTTGTTTTTTGGGGACTCTGGCCAAAATACATTAATAAAGGAAATGAATAGGTTATCTGTAGATCAGAGAGCAATTAAACATTTCAGTTTACATGGAAAGATTTGGATTTTGTAGTCACAGTTTTCTATCACAGACATTCAAGCATCAGCAAACAAGGGTTGTTTATGTCCTCAGCATGAGAACATCTGAAGCTCATAAATAGTTTTATAGGAGCTAGTTCGGGGTTTCATTCTAGTGCTGTAATTTAAAGTGATTCACATTTCTTTGACTCTCATTCTTTATTTTATCCTGTTTGAGCCAGATTCTGTAACCCTTACTCAGAATGAACAGTAATTTACATTGTGAATCATTCCAGTAATATCACTAACACTGCTCAATGAATAAAGCATCTCAGATAGAACATGAACCATAGACAAAGGACTCTTGATGCATTCAGTATTTGATTGATATTTTGATATATTTGAAGAAACAGAAATATTTTAAGAATTTTTTTGTTCTAAACTTAATACACAATCTTAAACATTTGTCTTTGTGTAACTGATTGTCATTGTTTAACCTTGGCTAGGAACTAGGTGCCATACAGTTCACTCATCTCCCCCCACTCCTCCAGTGGAAAAGGACAATCGGAGGAAAAGACAAGGAAGCTCATGGATTGAGACAAGACCTATTTAATAATTGAATATAAATAAATAAAATAGTGATACTAGTAACATTAACAATATTACTATCTAATTAAAAAAATAGAAAAGAAAACATATGATACAATTCCTCACCACCTGCCAGCCAATAAAAAGCCAGGTCCTGAGTAGTGAGTCATGGCCAAAGGGCTCAAAAGAGATTCTCATTGTTTAACTCCAGCTAGCAAA
>NW_010250607.1:0-660 GCF_000690775.1 Eurypyga helias | reverse complement strand
TCATTTTTCCCCTCTTTTGGCTCTTTTTTCCCTTCATTTCCCTCATTTTTCCCTTCTTTCTCCTCCTATTTCCCCTCGTTTTCCTCATTTTTCCCCTCTTTTCCCTCACTTTTCCCCTCTTTTCCCTCACTTTTCCCCTCAATTTCTTCAATTTTCCCCTCTTTCCCCTCAATTTTCCCTTCACTTCCCTCAATTTCTTCATTTTTTCCCTCTTTTCCCTCAATTTTCCCCTCATTCTCCTCACTTTTCCCCTCTTTTCCCTCAATTATTCCTTCCTTTCCCTCAGTTTCTAAGGTTTTTTCCTCATTTTTCCCCTCTTTTCCCTCAATTTCTTCACTTTTCCCCTCTTTTCCCTCCATTTTCCCCTCATTCTCCTCACTTTTCCCCTCATTTCCCTCAATTTTCCCTTCATTTCCCTCCATTTTCTCATTTTTCCCCTCAGTTTCCTCTTTTTTCCCTTCTTTTCCCTCAATTTTCCCCTCTTTTCCCTCAATTTTCCCCTCTTTCTCCTCACTTTTCCCCTGGTTTCCCTCGATTTTCCCTTCATTTCCCTCAATTTCCTCATTTTTCCCCTCTTTTCCCTCGTTTTTGCCCTCTTTCCCCTCATTTTTCCCCGCCCTTCCCGCCGCCCTTTTCCCGCCATTCCCCCCGCCCCTCCTC
>NW_010250606.1:19044-34864 GCF_000690775.1 Eurypyga helias | reverse complement strand
GCAGGGCGCGTGGGCCCGTCCTGCACATCCCAGGGACAAGGTGTTGGGATTTAGGTGCCGGAGCAGCTGGAGCTGGGTCTCTCTGTCACCCGTAGCCCGTATTTTGTGAGTGTCGGCCGTTGCTGAGGTGGGTGGTGTCTGCCGGGGCAGAAAGTCTTGTCTCGTGGCTGAGTTCGATTCCCCCTCCCCACACCGTGAATGAGTGAAGGTGTCTCCTTTGTCTGAGTTTCTTCCCCTCATAAAACTAACCTGTCCTGCTCCCATCTCCGTCGTGTCATCGGTTCGGGACCTCGGCTTACGTATTGGTTTCCCAGTCCTGTAACTGCTGCAGCCCTCGCTGTGTTTCCTTCCTGGAGCATCCGCGCTCTCCTCCCCACGAGGAAACGCACAAAGTGGGCGTCAGGGGAAGGGGCGGTCGAGAACCAAACGCCAAGAGATGAAACCGGTTCTGTGATGAGACAGAGGCTGGGCCGACACCTGGATCCCCTCGGTCCGGGACACCGCCCTGGTCACATCCCTGGTCTTTACGTATCCATAGTAACAGCGTTTGCCGTTTTACGCCACTGCTCTGGAGGGTTTAATTGGTGTCATGTTCTAAGCTCTTCTAAAAGAAGGGCTCCATCGTGATGCTTGTCATCGTGATGCTTGTCATTGTGAGCCGCGTGCTGAATTTTCACAAGAGGCGCACGCGCGTCTTTCGTGTAAATTCCACGTCCTTATCCCTGGAAGTTTCACTGTAACTTTTGCACAGGAACGAAGGAAACGCCGTGGCACCCTGGGCAGATGATGCATTTGTCCTGGAGATGGGGAACTTGAAAGGCAGAGATGTTAAATGACTTTCTAGGGTTATGTGACAAGTCTAGAGCAGATGCTGCGTGGTTCCTGGGACTTAGGATTCCTTTTTCCCTGACTTGCCTGTTAGACAGCGCTGCTCTGCTGCCGCTGCTGCTCCTGGGTAGTACTCTCTATGTAAATGCTGCTAGTAATATTTGGAGGAGTTGGAGTTTGATGGTGTGTTAGGGAGCTGTAGTATGGAGAGCAGCCTCTGGAGTGCTGCCAGGGTGGCTGGTGCTGAGCAAATGCCTCCAGGTTTTCTAGGCGTGAAAAGATGAGCCAGGGGACTCCAGCAGAATTCATAAATTCACATTAGCACCCATTTTCCTTCACTGGTCTGCTGCACTGCCTCGTGCTATTTAAAGTTGCATGGTAAGAGCATAATGCAAATTACCTCTAACCTCCTGGAGCATTTCTGGCTCCGCAGTGTCCCATTGCGGGAGCGATGGCTGGGAGAGTGTGGGGAAGGGGTCACCCTTACAGCAGGGCTGGGTCCTTGGTTCGGATGCCTGAGGGAGGAGCCCCTCTAATGCACCGACAACTTGCATTTGCATTAAATATTACATCCCGGGCTCTGAGAGAGCTTTAAAATGAAATGATCTTCATAGTGTCCGCCTGGAAGGAGCTGTGTCCTGGCATCCTCCAAGCCTCCGCTGCCTGGACGGAGGGCTGCGGCTCTGGACTGCCATCTATTGAATCGCTCCAGCTTTGGCTTTGCAGGAGTTTTGCTTTTTAGAGGATTGCGGTTCAGGCTTAACACCCTAAACCCCGAGACACAGTTGGTTTGTTAGGAGAGCTCAGTGCTTCAGCACAACACGAGGCTTTTCGGCACTAGACAGAAATAATTAAACTAGCTGGATGTTGTCTTTGTTATCTCCGGCACCAGCCTCTCTGTCCAGGTGGGAAATGCATCTTTAGGGGTGAAAACAAACATAATGCCATTTGCTGGAGCCCTTGCAGTGTCCTTAGGAGTTTATTATCCGAGGATCAAGAGGGTGTTGTTTGGTGAGGAGGACTTGGTGAGATAATGGCACACGCTGGGATGGATTTGTTTGCTTTCTGTCTCCTGGGAAGTGAATGTTGGTTTCTAAGAACGGAAGATAGGAGATTTCTTCTTCTCCACTGCCTCTATTTTACCTCTTTTTTGCATCTCCCAGGCACCTCTGAGGAGGTGGCTCCTCCCCCCCAGCAGAGCTTCATGATCCCCAAAAAGGAGATAAACATGGTGTCCGACATGGCCAAGTGGAAGCGCTCTCAGGTATGGCTCTGGGGTCAGGGAAGGCTGGTACGTGCTTATCGCGCTTCAGTGGCAGCCAGGTCTGGTTTGGGCACAGCCACGAGGTGAAACAGGTTTGGGCAAGTGATGGGAAATGAATTGTTTTGTGTTTTAGAGCAGAAGAGTCGCTGCCTGTTTGTAGGAAAATGACTTGGCAGTGAGGTGTGGAGTCTGGCCACTAAATGTTCTGACAAAGGAGCGAGCCAGGGAGAGCCCAGAGATGCTTCCAAATTATTACTGCTCCCTCCCAACAAGCTAGACGAGAAGCTGGTAACTATTTCATCCTGCCTAGCCTGAACATTTTATCAACCCTGGGTTTACCCAGTGCTGTTTGAACTCGGCTTGAACATGGTCCTGCGGCCTGGCCCTCTGATAGCACCGGGCTGGGCTGGTTCCTGGGGCCTTCCCACCCTGCTGTACTGGAAAGGGCTCTAGAGCCGAGGCCTTCAATTTCCTGGATAATTCCTGTTCACAGTATGTGTGGAGCTGGTGGAACAGGCAGGTTCTCCTCTCCTCAAACAGGCCTTTGAGGGATTGGTGTGCTAGCCCAGGCTTGTCCCACCTCTTGGGAGCAAGTTCTCGCTTGATGACTGAGCTGTGCTGTCTTAAGAGAAGCTCAAGTTATAGCCAGGTCTCAAGCAAACCTCCCACTGCAGCTTCCTTTGCTAAGTCTCCTGGGTGTAAGGACTTGCTCCTGGTCAGGATTTCCCAAGGAGGGAGAGGTGGCAGCGTGCTGGTCTGGTGTTTTCAAAGACTCAGAGCTGTGGAGCTGCTGTGGATAAGCTCCTTCACAAGGTGTGAATTTAAAGAGAAGAGCGACGAAGAGCCCGGGCTGTCTGCCGCTTCTCCGTCACGCAGCACAGGAGAAGGATAGAGGGAGGCAAGGGGGGATGATGGTGCAGGTCTGGGAGAAGCAGTACAGAGCAGGATGTATAGGCACAGCTCAGACTCTGCAGAGCCAGAGAGTTTGAATTTGACCTGATAGGAAGCGGGGAGCTGAGGGAAGGAATTCGGGGGCAACCTGAGCTTTTTTAGGCTTCTCCTCTCTGTAGTTTTTACAGTGATGCAGAGTTCTTAGTGCAATCGCCATCTGTCTCTGAGCTGTGCCAAAAATAGCAGTAACCTCTCAGCAAGCCCTGCACCCTGGGTGTCTCCAAGAGAGCGGCGTGGTGTGGTGGGAAAGGTTCCCTTGGGGTGCGGGAGTGCTCCGATGCCGCGTTGCTTCTTCAGGCAGACTGTGGGTATTCACTAACGCCCTGCTCTCTCGGGTGTGTTTGCAGGCGTACGCAGATTACATGGGCTTCATCCTCACTCTGAATGAAGGTGTCAGGGGCAAGAAGCTGACCTGCGAATACAAAGTTTCAGAGGTAGGAGAAGTGTTTGGATCCTCGTTTCTCCTTTTCTGCCCCTTTTTTTGGTTCTGTGGTGAATATTTCCTAGGTGAGGAGTGAGTTGGCAGCTTATCTGGAAGCCAAGGGGAATAAATGTGGTTGGGCTGTGCCTGGGGATGCAAATGCCAGCCTGCAGCCCTCCCTGCAGGATGCAGAGGCTCTGTGTGTGCTTGCTGGATGGGAGATCAAGTCACAAGTGGATAGAAGCTGGTGGTGAAATGGAAGATGCAGACCTTTTGACCCTGTTTTCACTGTCTGGCTTCAACCAGGGATGTTTGAAAGATGTGGTGTTCTCTCCTGGTTGCAGGCAAAAGGCTGAGATGTCTGTACCGTTCCTGCTTTCCCACTGCTTTGGCCAAGTTGCTTGTCTCCCTGTCCCTGGGCTTCCTCCTCAGTCAGACTGTTACCAGCACCATCTCCTCAGCCCACGCTGGAGCTGAGCTGTGCAGGGTCTGGTTTGACAGCGTGCGAGCTCAAGGCACGTCATGGACTGGACCTGCCTTGCCCAGGGTAGCACTGGGGGCTACGAGGGGCTGCGGAGCACGCTGAGGGGGGCTGGGCTGGGGGCAGGATCACACCTTCCGGGATGGTAAGCAGAAAGGACCTGTTCTTCCCCTTGCACTAATGTGACTGTCACCTGGCTCTGCTGCGGCAGCCGGTTTTGATGCCTGTTCATCTCATCAGGGCATGGCGCGATCGTTTGGAGGCAGAGGGTGAGGGCAGGCACCCCGACTGGTGTTCCTGCCTGGCCTCAGCCCTGCTCACCGCTAGCCCGGGGCCTCTGGGCACTGCCCTGCTCTGCAGAGCTGATGTTGGCCGCCAGCTTCGCTCACGCGCTAGATCCCCCTCCCCTCCTGTGCAATGACGAGATTCTCGGGTACAGTTTGACTGTTCAGACTGCACAAGAAAGCTGGGAATAGCCTAAAAAGGTCTAGGCAGAACGGGAAGCAGCCTGGGCCCTGCATGTTTACAGCTTCATTCTGGTGTGGGAAGGCAGCCCACGGTGATCTTGAACCGAGTCATTGATGTCTGAAGCAGGCATGTTAAGTCCAGCCTTCCCTTCTAGGAGCCAGTGTGTGAATGAGACGCTTGTAGTTCATGGAGGGGATCAGGGATAACGAATCCTTCCCTAACGGGCTTTGTGTCTACCTTTTGTTCCTTCAGTTCAGTAGAAACTGCTGTCAAATGCTGCTCTTGCTTTCTGCTGTTTGCATTTCACCTTTGAGTTTTGTCTTTGTCGTGATCTTGCTCGTTCCCAGGCATTCACAGAGCAGTTCTAGGGAAACAAAGCATTAAAAACGAGCAAAACAAATGGGGGAAAAAAAACCCACAACCTTTGCTGCCAACCCCTTAGAGCTCTTTGCTATTCAGGAAAAGCTCTATCAGGGCTGCTCCCTGCTGCACATCCCTCTTGGAGTGAGTGTTTTCCATCCTGGGTCCAGGTGACAAACAAGAGACGCGAACCCGGCTGCTGGGGAAGTGGCAGGGAATGTGTCTCGTTCCCCTCGCGCTGGGGAGAGCAGAAGCCTGCGGCTCGCGGCACAGGTGGAGCGTCCCCAGGGCCGCCTTGTTGATGAGGTTGCCTGTTGGCGCAGGTTCGTTTGTAGATCAAACTGCTGATCTCTGCTTTTAAAGGCTCAGCCCCTCGTGGCCTCTGCTTGCATCTCTGCTCTGCTTTCTTCTCTCTTGCCGTACCTGCTGCTGATGCGCTTTCCTGCCATCCCATCTTCCTCCCTGATCAAACGCTGGAGATGCCTTCCCATGGCAAATGACCTCCTGGAATCCTTTCTGCTGAATGCGTATCCGCTCCGCGACTTCCTGGTATTGCTTTGCCATGGGAAAAAACCCCAAAGTACGGTCTGCTCTGCTTTGAAAGAGACAGCTTAATGGTTCCCAGAGTGGCGTGTGTCGATACCAAACTGTGCGGGCTGAGCCCCTTCTGAGACTTGCTGAGCTCGCTCTGCTCTTAGGGCAAGATGGGATGGAGCCGTCTGGGGCTTTGCTGGAGGCAGCTGACAAGGAGCAATAGCTGAGCTGCTGCTGGGGACTCTGGCATAGACACTATGTCTGGCACAGGGGTCTATGACTGATAGGCTGTGACCTGCCTTCCTCTCCCGGAGGAAGGGCTTTTCACGCGGGGATCCGTGCGGCGACAGCCGGGGCTGAAGCGGGGAGTGGTTTGTCAGAGCTGCGACTTGGCTCAGAGGAGCAGCGCAGCAAGGAGGAGGTTAATTCTGACTGCCAAGGAGCAGTCCTTCCCTTCAAGCAGCGGCTGGCCTTGTGGCTTGCTCTGGTTCCAGGAGGGAAGTGGGGGAAGCAGCAAATGCCCCGATTTTAGCAGCTCTCCCCTCCGACAGGGCCTGAGGAGCCCACAGGAGCAGGCTTGGTCCTGGGGGGTGGCTTTGGCTGCCACGATGCCTTCTCAGCACCTCTGCCTGCCTGGCCCCCGCCCTCGAGCGATGCTGACAGGTCTCTGCTCCGTCGGAGGCCCTGTGGTTTGCCCTTGGGACCGGTGGCAGACTCGGGGTCAAGGGGATGCAAAATCAGCACAACGAGAAGAGCGAGGAGAGCTGGGGGGGAGGCTGCCCTTGCTTTGATCACTGGGAAGGTAAAGCAAAAATAAGAGTTTAAAAAACCCAGCCAGGCAAAACAGGGCTGCGGTGCTGCTGGCTGTGTCCCCCTAAGCCCTGCTCTTCCCCTCCTTCTCCCCTGCTGGGGTCAGCCCTGGATGTACGAGTTTCCTTTGCTGGACAATGGGAAGCTGCTTCTTTTAGAAACCCCCTTTTCAAAGGGCCTTGAGCCCAAAACGAGCTGCATCTCTTTAATTATTTATTGGCACGGCTGAGCCGGCAGCTGGGTCCTGCTCTCCCGTGTTCAGCGGGGCCGGGCTTTTTAATCCCTTTAAAGCAAGGGAGTGGGGAAGGGGAGGTTGGACTCCCCGCTCCCCAAGGCCCGCGGGCAGATCTGGGGAGGGGGAAGGAGCGGGTCCTCACCAGCCATTTATTCAGGCAGCACCGAGTGCTCGCTGAGAGGGGTTTGAAATACGGTGGCTGCTCATAATGAGCTGCTGGTGCCGGCGGATAAATCACCAGCGCGATTTAATTATTTAATGCAACCCAGTGCTGGGGATGCTGGTGCTTAATTGGAGGGGAATGCAGTAGCCAGGAAGGAGTAGAGCTGAGTCCAAACCTGTCCCGGAGCAGTGGGGAGACGGTGGGGTTCTCCGGTGTTTCGGGCAGCAGGGAGGTGAAGCCGAGCAGGTCGCACTGCCTCGTCCCACGTGGGTGGGGGACACTGATCTGTTCGTGGCTCCAGCTTGCAGCCTCTCCGGGACACCCGGAGCTTTGAGCCCTCCTCGGCACTTGGGGCTTTTGTGTTCCTGGTGTGTTCTTGTTCTCTATCCCAGCCTCTAGCCTGGCTCAGTGGCCAGTTGTTCAGGCCCTGTGGGGTAGGTGGATCTGTCATCTGCCTGATACCACTTCCCGTGGGCTGATCCCACTGTGTTCTCAGGATGGCATCTTGGGAGCTGCTGTCTGTGTGAGGCTGTGTCTGCCCTGAGACCCTTCCTGCTGGGAGCGGAGGGCATGGGGAGCGATCCGCAGCTAGTCCGGCGGCTGCACAGCTCCGCCATGCCCATCCCTCTGCCCACCCCCTTCCAGTGGCACTTCAAGGGCTGGAAACTTGCTGGGCTCGGCTGTTTCCTCGTCCTCCCGGTAGGCAGCGTGAAGAATTGAACCACAGCCCAGGAGACCAGCCGGCTTCACACAGTCGATGCCTCCAGCAAAGTCAAACCAGCCGCCTCTTCTGCTGTCCTCTTTGTCCCCTTGAAGGAGGAATCCCCTCTCGAGACAGAGGAGCCTACATTGCCCGGGGCCTGGCCAGCTGCTGCGGTGGTTGACGGCTCTCTGGCTGCTTGGAGTCAGGCGAGGAGAATCCCGGAGCCTCTGGCAGGCTTGACCGGTTGTTGGCAGAGTCTCCTCAAACTCTTTGGAGCTGCTTTAAGTGCTACCTGTGGTGCTGCCTCTTGGTACGTGGGGGTTAGCTGTTCCCCAGCTGTACGAGCAAGGCACGGAGGAGGCTGCGTGCACTGGCCAGCCCTGGTCCTGGCAGTACAGCTTGAGACATCGCGCTGTGTCGCCTGTTGCACCTCTCTTTTCCTTCTTGGCCATAACCATGCCTCCTCCAGTCGCTCTTGTACATCCTGTGCAGGTTCCTCACTTTCTCCTTCCAGCACAAGGCATGAGAAAGATGCCTCTATCCTCTTGCTATTGCGTTTGTCTTCCCATCAGCTCCCTGTTTTTATTGAGACATTTCTCTGAGGACTGAGAGCTTCGCTGGCTCTGATGAGACCACTGGTATGCAAACCAGGCTGCCCCTTCCCCTGGGTGTGTTGTATTTGGCCACGTGCACAGGGTATCCCCGGGTTGTACCTGCCAGGGTGGTCTGGCTGGTATGAGTTTGAAGCAAGAGGAGGTTGGCTTGCGATCAGGCCTGGCTGCACTGGGTGCTGTACGAATGCTAACCCCGTCCCTGCTAATCCTGGCTCCTAAGAGACACTTCAGGACAAGGACTAGAGGCCTTGAGAAGGGCCTCAGCATCACATCACCAGCCACTGCTGGGTGATACGGTAAGTGCTGAGCGGTGTCCCGTGGGGCACGCAGGACCCTCGAGTCGCAGAGCCTGAGTGTTGTGTCGGAGATCTCCGACTTGTGCAGCACTTCCCTGCTTCTCAGCCCTGTGTGCCTGACAGCCAGGAGCTTCCTGTAGCTCCTCTCCCAGGGGTTTTAGAGCACAGTGCTGTTACGGCTCGTGGAAGGCTGTGTGGGCAACTGGAGAGCCTGCCTCAGGCTGGGCTTTGTACTGGACCGATCTTCGGAGGGGGAGGACAGTTTTCTCGGCCCCTCTGCATGTCGGGGAGAGTTGGGACATCATGTTTCCGCTTGCCACCCTTGGGAGGTATGGCGTGGGCTGAAACGACTCCAGTCCAGGGCAGAGATGTTGGAGCCTGAGGAACTGCTCTGTTTTACGTCACCGTGACCCCTCATCACCTTTGTCTCTGTAGCCCATTGAAAAGCTGGTGGCTCTTCTGAACACCCTCGACAGATGGATCGATGAAACCCCGCCAGTGGATCAACCTTCTCGCTTTGGGAACAAAGCCTTCAGGACCTGGTATGCCAAACTAGACCAGGTGAGCAGGTCTTTCACATGTAGCGTTACATGCAGCTCATGCAGAAGGGCCACATTCCCAGGAGGGAAGCAGAATGGCTCCACCATGGTGTGGCAGCCGAGCAGCCTACAGAGGTCAGATAAGCTGTGAAGCATCCACCTCTTGATAGGCACCATTTACCCCGGATCTGGTGCTCTCCTCTCCTCTTACGAGACCGTATGGTCCATGTAAATGCTTTTGGATGGGTCTCCAAGTCTTGGATGAGCCATGGGAGCCCTCCAAGCCCAAGGAGCTTGTTGGCTTTGTAACTGCCCACTGTGTCAGCTAGCTGGTGGGTGACACAAAGCCAGAGGAAGGTTGTGAAATTGTTCAAATTCCTTCATCGCGGAGCGCTTTTCCGGCACCACGTTGTGGAGGTGGCACAGGCAGGGTCCCAGCAGCAGTGAGCTTGCAGGTGGTCTGCTGTAACCGAGTTGATGTGTTTGGGTGGTGAAGCTTTTTTGTCCTGCAGGATGTGTGTGGCCTGGGTAAGTGTCAGGACCAGCTCTCCCTGAATTTCTTCATCTCTAGAGATGATTTCAAGAGGAGAATTTGCTCCTGTCCTGCTGGCTCTGACCATTGTAGGAGTGCACCATGGCAGCTCCCACCCTGCGACAGGGTCTGAGCAGAGGTGGCTGGTTCCTGGGGACTGCGACCAATCTGCACTCACTTGAAGGAGTCTTTTGTGTCTTTCAGGAAGCAGAAAAGTTGGTGGCAACAGTGATTCCCAAACATTTGGCTGATGCTGCACCAGAAGTGGCCGTGTACCTGAAGGAATCCGTGGGGAACTCCACCCGCATTGACTATGGCACAGGTACCTGGGCGTGCACGCTGGCCGAGGCCGGACTCCCCTTAGAGCCTGGTGCTGCATTAATTTGACTGTGTTATTGCCACTATTTTTAATGCCAGCTCGAAGCAAACACCTTCCTTCTTGCGCCTCCTTGCCCCCGTGTGCAGCGTGGGCTGTGCCTGAGGGAGCTGGGGCTGGGAGCAGGGCTGTGCTAGAGCTGTGACACCCTTTTCCTGTCTCATCCGAGGAAATGTGAACTGAGCTGTGCAAGCTGCTCTGGGATAAGCTGTGGGAGCTGCTTGACTGCATACAACAATCCTGTCCCTGCTGATCTGCAACAGGCACTTTAGAGGGATAGGTTATAACTGCTTGAATTGGAACTAGGGTGGGAACCAAGTTCATGTTTGGTGGGAGGGGTCTTGAGGCCCAGTGCTCCCTAGAAGTGACGTCACTGCTTCCGGAGGGACCTTGAAGGTAGGAGCATTTTGCACCTAAGGAGACACTGAACTGCGTGTTGAAGTAACCACGCTGGCTTCAGTTAGACCTAAATCCAGAATTTCCACATGCTCTGCTCCTCTGTGCAGAGGACAGTGGGTGCTCTCCAAAAGGCAGGAGAGCAGGATGCTGTGGGTGCAAGGCAACACGGCTTTGGACCTGGGCCGGGAGAGGAAGAGGAGGAGGTGGGTGAAAGGATGAAGAGCTGGAGGCTGTGCAGTGCTCGCAGAGCTGCGGCTCGCCGGCACCAGGGGGAGATGTTGTCCTTGGAAAGGGACCCGCCGGCTGGGGTTTTGTCAGCTCAGGGAAGGTAATTCGGCCTTCCCTCCCCTCCTGTGTCCCAAGCCAGTGGCCCATGTCCTAGCTCACAGAGGCCCGAGCATAGGTGCACTCTGCTCACGCCGGGAGCTGGGCTTGGCAGCGAGGAGCTGCTGGCCTTGTGCTGTCCCTTCTGCTGTGGTTCCTTCCCCTAAAAGGCATTTCTGGGTTTGCTGGCTGTTCTTTTCCTTGCTGTTAGCTGGAGGGCCAAGCTGCAGAGGCACAGCCCGAGATCCCAGCACCTTCCGGGACGAATTGTTCCTGGCAGTGTCATGGGATCTGCATCCTTCCGACTCGGAGATATTTTTGAAGTGGGAGGAAATCTGTTTACTTGCAGATGTGAGGTTCTCTCACATCCCCCAAGCAGATGAGACTGTGGTGCTCCACTTCCCCTGCTGTGCCAAGCTCCTGGGAAAGGCCCTCCCTTGCTCCCAGCATGCCCGATGTTGGAGCTGATTTTCCTCAAGAACTTCTTTTCTCCAAGTTAATAATCCCTTTATGAGTGTCTAGGAGGGGTTTACTTTGGGTGGGGGTCTGCATGGGGATGAAATAGTCATGAATACAGTTGGGCCTCTTGAGACTGGACAGTGGTTGCTGTGATTCCTGATGAGCTGTTGCGGTGCCCACGGAACGGTTGTCCCAGGGACCAGAGACACCAGCATCACATCTCTTCATGTCTTTTAACTCCAGGGCACGAAGCTGCGTTTGCAGCCTTTCTCTGCTGCCTCTGCAAAATCGGTGTGCTCCGAGTGGATGACCAGATGGCCATCGTCTTTAAAGTATTTAACAGGTGAGGTAATGGATGGAGAAAGGCCGGAAGCATCGGGCTGCTTGGGGGCAGGTCCCTGGCAGCGTCCCTTTCCGGCTGTCTGAGATGTTACTGCAGACTCCCGTAGTCTGGGCTGGTTGCGCTCCTTTTCTTCCGCTCATCCGCACCCGTCTGGGAGCAAGGAATTGTGAGAAGAGCCTTCTCCTGGGGTGTGAGCTGGGCAAATCGCAGGTGTCCTACAAAGACATGCATGTAATTGGAGAACGTGAGTGCTGACGGGCTTGCTAGCCCAGGGAGAAAGGGCAGAATGGCAAAACTGAAGATAAATTTATACAAAATGAGGAGGCAGATGTACTTTTTAACGGACTGTATGGTGACCCATTGTAACTGTCTCCAAAAGAGGTGATAGCACCTTGTCTGTTAGAGCTGTGTGTCCCTCTGGAAAGGTTCTTTAGTTGAGCACGTTACTGAGCTCCGCAGAGGGATGTGGGTGAAGCTCTGTGATAGGTAGGAATCACTGATCAGAGGATCTAACGTTCCTTCAGGCATTTAAAAAAAAATAAACCTATGGAACTGGCAGGCCTGCACTGCTCCTCTGGAAGAGTTTCCAGCCCAGGAGGTAGAGTTGGTAGTGATGAAACTCATGGAATGGGTGTTTGGAGTGCAGAGATCTAATCCCAGCTGTATCACTGTTTGGTGACATGGAAATAATTCCCTTCAATAGTACCTCCAGCTTTAATTTTCCACACGAAAAGTGGAAGGAGCGTTCGCTGTAAGGTGGAAAGCTTTCTGGGCTCTTTTGGAAGTTGTTGAGGGAGAGTGAAGTGTCAGTGTTTTTAAATAACAGCGAGGGTGGGGAAAGATCTGCACCAGCATAAGACACTGCAGATAAAATAAACCCCTGCCACTTGATTTCTTAGTGAATTTGGTGTAAACCAATTTTTTTTTATTAAAAGGGCTGGTATTTCATAGAATCATAGAATGGTTTGGGTTGGAAGGGACCTTAAAGATCATCCAGTCCCCCCCCCTGCCATGGGCAGGGACCCCTTCCACTAGACCAGGTTGCTCCAAGCCTCATCCAGCCTGGCCTTGGACACTTCCAGGGATGGGGCATCCACAGCTTCTCTGGGTAACCTGTCCCAGTGCCTCCCCACCCTCTCCGGGAAGAATTCCTTCCTAAGATCCAATCTAAACCTCCCCACTTTCAATTTAAACCCGTTACCCCTTGTCCTGTCACTACAGGCCCTTGTAAAAAGTTCCCTCCCAGCTTCCTTGTAGCCCCTTCAGGCACTGGAATTTGCTACTGTATGTCCCATCAGGCAAAGGAGCTGAATATATATTCTGTGCGCTGTGCTCTGTGGGGGGGTCCTGCTTGCAAGCGATGAAGCCGTGTCCTTCCCCAGACTGGTTGTTCCTGTCCTCGTGGAAGTCGGTGACGACAGAAGGAGGCCTTTTCCTCACCCTTCTTTCCTTTGGTCTCAGGTACCTAGAGGTGATGCGAAAACTTCAGAAGACCTACAGGATGGAACCTGCTGGCAGCCAGGGCGTGTGGGGCTTGGATGACTTCCAGTTTCTACCTTTCATATGGGGCAGTTCCCAGCTGATAGGTACTAATAAAAATCATCTCGTGTCCCAGCCTGCCCCCTGCCCCATCTGTCTAGGTTGCAGAGATGATGGGACTTAGTTTTAAATTCAAATATGTCAAATTTGTGTATAATACAGCACAGTTTGCTTGGGGCTTGGATTTTTTTTTTCCCTTTTCAGCTTTCCAAATAGTTGCTTGGGTTGGGAGATGGAAGGCTTCCTTGCACCGTGCCTCTCTCTTTATTGCAACGACTACAAGGGTTTTAAGAGTCTTGGTTTTGGTGCTAGAAAACACGCTTTGTGCCCTGGGGAGTTCACCAGGTGCTCTCTGCTGAGGCACTGGTGTGGGAGAGGAGGTGGAAGGGAGCAGCTCTGTGCTGACTTCTGAAGAGCTCTGATCAGTGTGTTTCTTCTGGAAGGTGGGGGGGACAAGACCTGATGAACTTGGTCTCTGAAGGGGATGCCATACACGTGACTTCCTATTGTCTCTTCACTCTTTTTAGACCATCCAAATCTGGAGCCTCGACACTTTGTTGATGAGAAGGTGGTAAACGAAAACCATAAGGACTTCATGTTCCTGGAGTGCATCCTCTTCATTACAGAGGTGAGGACTGGAAGGTTTGTCCCACAGGGAAATTCTCCTGACATTAGATACTCGGCTCTGGCTGTGGTTTTCTCTTCCTCCTTTGCTTGTTTGTTTGCTCTCTTGGAACTGTGCAGATGAATGGTTGTTGCATGTCTGAGGTGCTTTCCTTGAATGGTTTGAGACAGGGATGCTGAGAGGAAAGTGTAATTAAGCTAGATGGGCTGTGGATTGCAGTTGAAGGGAGCTGTAACGAGCAAACAAATAACCTTGGATGTCACTTGGATCAGTCAGTGGGAACTTGGATGGAGAAGACCGGTGCCTGCAAGTATGCTGGGGAGATGAAGTAGGAGCTGCAAAATGACTGGGCTTGCCAGGATAACCTCCCTTCCCTCCAGCTGTTGGGTGCTGCCTCGCAGGCCCTGGGCCCCCCCTTGCTTTGGGCAGGCTCCCAAACCTCCTTGCAGCTTAGTCTCTTCCAGATTCTACCAAAAAACCTGCCGTTAAGTTGGGAAACAATCTAGAGCTGAGGGGGTGTTGGGATTGGCAGGTAGGTTGAGACTGGACATCAGGAAGGAATTCTTTCTGGAGAGGGTGGGGAGGCCCTGGGACCGGTTGCCCAGAGAAGCTGTGGATGCCCCATCCCTGGGAGTGTCCAAGGCCAGGCTGGAGGAGGCTTGGAGCAACCGGGTCTAGTGGAAGGTGTCCCTGCCTATGGCAGGGGGGTTGGAACTGGATGGTCTTTAAGGTCTCTCCCAACCCAAACCAGTCTGTGACTCTATGATTTACCCAGCTGGCAACCCTGTGGGCACCACGTTTCTGCTCAAGGGCCCGTGGGTGAGGGACTGGTGATACCAACCCTGGGCAGTGTTTCTCAGCGAGGGACGTCGCCGCTTTCTGCCCTCAGCTGCAGGATCTGGCTGTGTTTCTGCCGTCCCCCTCGCTGCACGGGCTGGGCAGGGAGAGCGAGAACCACACGCTCTGTTGTGGTGAGGGATTTCTTGTCTCTGGCAAGAGAGAGTGGATGGGATTAATTTTGAAGGGCAGAGTGCGGTTCTTCCCCCTTGTTCTGTTCGTTTTTCCCCCCTCCTTGCCTCTCCAGCTCAGCGATTAGATGAGAAGAGAGGTTACGGAATATGAACTTAGCCTTTCACGTAGGAAATTTTCATGGGAGCCTTTGGCCCAAACCCCAGTTTTTTTTTGAATCTAGTAGGGTTTGTTGGTCCTTAGCACCTCACAGGGTTTAACCCTTAATGCAGAGATAGAAACCATCCCACGGGTAGTAGAGGTGCTGGTGGAAGGGATCAAGATGAGGACAGGGAAGCAGGAGCCAAGATGCTCTAGGATTTATTTTAATTTGGGCCTCTGTAATATCCACAGCACACTAACCTGTTAAAAACACACACACGTCTCTGGAGGCGAGCGTAGACAACTGCAGTGCACAGATGACACGTCACGATGCACCGTGCTGCTGCTTCGGGTCACTCTGCCTTCGCCTGCAGAAAGTTAGCTTTGGGGTAGGCTTTTAAAATGAGCCATTTCACTTGTTTTTCCTCACGTTGGTTGAGAATCATGGAATTTGGTGTTTCAGCCGCGTTCCTCAGTGCCACCTGGTGGCAAGGAGCCCTCCTCCCGGGCCCTCTGGAGTCAGTGGCTGTGGGATGGCAACAGCCGGGATTAGCAGATGCGTGGTATTTTCAATCCGTCTTCATGCAGGCACTGTTTCCTTTTTGTAAAGATTTTCCTTATAAAATTAGTCTTTTTCTCCCCCCAAATGCCTGGGAAGGCGGCTGCTGCCAGCAGGGGGGGCTGAGGCAGCCTCCAGTGCCCTCCAAACGCTCTCTCCAAAACCAGCCAACAACACAAAATAGCAGGGAAGAAGGATAGAAGGGATTAAAGGTTGTAATAAACGAGTGATATTATTTTCTTCCAAGCTTGTCAGCTGGAAACAGCTCTCCTTTAAAGATGTTAAACACGTAGCAAACACCACGGCAGTTCCCGTAGTGGGTCTGGTACGTCTCACCGACACCAGAGCAGGATTTGTTTCAGCAAGCTACAACCGCGGTAGGTTGTTTTCTTTCAACCAAGAGAATATTCTCCTGAGCAGATATTTTTCTCAGCCCCTGGGTGACGTTTCAGGGATAGGAATATACACTGTTGTCGTGTTTGCCACGTGTATATTTAAACCTCAGGCTCTCAAAGTAGCAGCAAGGTGATGTCCAGGCTGAACCCACTGAGGCACCACCCTGCACGGCGCGCAGGGCAGCGAGCCTTGCGTAAGCTGGCCTGGTGTTGGGAAATCTGCAGGGTGGTTTTCGGACCCGAACGTGTGGTTCTCAAGCGGGGTGAGGTTTACGGAGCTGGCCGGGACTCGAGCCATCCCCCTGCTGTCAGGGGTGTTGTGTGGTACCTGTAGGTGCGAGGATGAGGAGGGTTTGGGGGCATCTCTGCGGTGCCAGACGCAGAAGGGGCTGTGGATGGCGGCGATAGCAGGGCTCGGGGTGTGTGTGTAGAAGAGGGGTGCCGGGTGTTGCAGTGGATCAGTGCCATCACCCAGATGCTGCTCCGAGGGCC
>NW_010250606.1:18665-18998 GCF_000690775.1 Eurypyga helias | reverse complement strand
ATCTGGCTTCTAAATTTGGAGGTTTGGGAAGGGAGGGCTCGGGTTTCTGCTGGAAGGGAAGGAGCTGACAGGAAAGCACGGCCTCAGCCGTCCCCCTCCCCCCGGCACTGACAGAGGAACCATTTACAAAAGGCCGATTCTCTTGGGAACCGAGAGGCAGGAACGCCGCGTCTGTGAGTAATTTCCTGCTCAATATGGCTGCTCTGACTCACTCCGTTCCCCTGGGGTCACTGCGGGACTGCAGCGCGCTCGCCGCCTCTCGCTCTCCCCCCTGGCTCTCCCTCTTCGCCCTTTGTGGCTGGGAGGAGATGAATTTTTGTTTCGTTCCCCCCT
>NW_010250606.1:10492-18570 GCF_000690775.1 Eurypyga helias | reverse complement strand
GGCCGGCCGCTTGCGCTCGCCTCC
The DNA here is from genome assembly GCF_000690775.1 of Eurypyga helias. NCBI lineage: Eukaryota > Metazoa > Chordata > Aves > Eurypygiformes > Eurypygidae > Eurypyga > Eurypyga helias. The sequence continues at coordinate 18,546 of NW_010250606.1, read as the reverse complement.
TCCGCGCTCTCCGGCACGCTCGCTCCGGCTTGGGAAGGGGGAGAAGCCAAGTGTGGTGGTGGTGGCTGACGGAAGCTGTGCCCCTGCGAAGGGCGGCGGTGCCAGGGGAAGGTTTGGCGTCAGAACGCACGCAGCCGTGTCTCCTGTACAGGGGGGAGGCTTTGAGCGAACGGCCCGGCCCTGAGCTCCCCGGCAGCCTTTAACCGGGGTGCCCGCTGGTGCCAAATCCGCCGGTGCTTTGTGTGTCTGCACGTTTCGTCTTGTAGCCACGAGGGAAGCGTGCGCGGCAGAGGGGAGCGGGAACGCCTGAGCCGCTCATCCGTCATCCCCCAGCTCACGAGAAGCGCCGAGGGGGAGCAGGGATGGGTCCGCTCCCGGCAGTGGGCAAAACTACAGACCCGCTTCCCCCTTCCCAGTGCTCCGGCCCCGAGGTCAGCGGGTTTGAAACACATTGTCCTCCGAGCAGTGGGGTTTTTTGGGTTCCCCGCTCCCACTTTCCCTCTCTCTTTCCTTCTCTACCACAGGCTGGTGCCACAAAAGACCTCGCAGAAGGGCAGCAGCAATTTCCCAAAGCAGATTGATTGGCCTTGCTTGCAGCAGGCAGGGGGGTGGTTTTGGAGGCTCTTTTCCCACCCTCGCTCCAGGCCTGTGCGTGCGGGGAGGGAAGGGGTTAGTCGTTCGAGCCCTGAGTCGAGAACGAGAGTCCAACAGATTCCTCTCTCCCCACGCTCCTTTTTAGCGTGAGCTTCGGCCTTGTGGTTTCTGATGTCATGGGAACTTCGCTCAGTCAGAGTGGCTGCGTTGTATTTCTTTTTCTCCCCGAGGGTCTGTTTTTGTTCATGGAGGAGAAGGAGAGACAACTACCCAGGGAATCTACATGCAAGCTTCCATGATTGCAGCTTCCCCCCTGCCCTCCCTCCTCCAAACCCCTCGCCCTGGGAGGGAAAACACTGGAGTATTAAAAAAAAAAAAAAAAGAATAGAAAAATGTAAAGCATCTGCTGCAAGCCAGCAGCTAGCAGCTCTGGCACCGGTTTGGGGAGCGGAGCTGGAGCGTGTCCCCTCTGCTCCTGCCTTTCCCAGAGCCCTCCTCTGCTAGAGGCAGGTGTGGAGTGGGCTGCGGACGCCGGAGCTGCTGCCAACCTGCGCTGCCCTCTGTATTCAGGGAAGGCAGCGGCGTTGTCGCTGCTGCTTGTTGTTGATCTGAATGGGGAATGAGTCATTTTCTTGGAAAGCCCAGCAGTGCTGCACTGGGAGGTTTCTGGGTAGAATAGGAACAGCGTTGAGCCAAGCTTTACTGGGGGGGAGAATGAGACCTACGTGGGGCTTTTTTAGTGCAGTCATTAAAAGGGAGGTGTGCAGGGGGAGGTCTGATTAGGAAAGCGTGGCAGGAAAAGGCTTAATTTTATCAGGGGAAGGGGGAGCTGGATTGCCACGGCTTCATGTGATGTGGCCGCAGCGGGAGGGAGCTCGGAGGGAGGGAGGGAAGGCGCAGTGAGGTGGCTGGTGCGTGGGTCACAGGGCTTGGTGGGAATGTTTGCTTGGAGAGAGTGTGAGCGTGAGTCACTGCTGGTGCACGAGCTTCCTGGCTGGCCTGGCTCCCTCAGCCCTGCCTTGGGTCTCTTTCAGATGAAGACGGGCCCCTTCGCTGAGCACTCCAACCAGCTCTGGAACATCAGCGCCGTGCCCTCCTGGTCCAAGGTCAACCAGGGCCTCATCCGCATGTACAAGGCAGAGGTGAGCGCCGGGGGCAGGGGCAGGCTGCCTGGCCACACGCCTCCTTCCCTTCCACTCGGCTGTGGGTCTGCTCTCCTCTTCTGCCGCTGCTTGGCGTGGGGACCCCGTCACCGCTGGTGCTGCCCCGTGCTTGGGAGCCCGTGGGCAGTTCGGGTGCTGCTGTTTCGAAGAAAGCTCCTGCCTAGTGCATGCGCCAAAACCAATCCCAAAATGGCCATTCCTTGCAGACACGACTTTGGCCATTTCTTGTCTCCCCACACAGCAAGTTGCATGGCTCCAGGTCTTGACCTGCTCATCCTGGTCCCCTCACTGCTATTTTACCAGCTGGAAGGAGATTTGGTTTAAATTATCATCCCGTGTTTCAAGAGCTCCAGAGCAAGCTAAACGCTTCCTACCAATCTCCTCTTGCTGAGTCCTGTCCGTGTGCTGGACCGGCAAGGCCACAGCTACCTCCCCGGCTTGGCAGCCCTCCACGTGCCGGGCTGTGCTGGCACTGCCCCAGCACGCTTTCCTGGTGAGCCCTGACCTGGGGAACCGGGCAGTTTTGGCTCTCCCTTATCTCTCCTTCCTGCTCAGGCTAACCCTGAGCTTGAGGAAGCAGGACAGGAACCGCCACATCTGGGCCTCCGGAGGGAAGGTCCAACAGGCGGCATCTCTTGCTGGGAAGGATTGGGACGGTGCTGGCTCTGCAGGGAGGCACTGGCTGTGCTAAAGACGCGGGGATGGAGCAGCGGGGAGGCTGGTGGTGCTTGAAGGAGTTAATCCCATACCCTGTGGTCTCTGCTCCAGCCGTGCTGTTGCTGGCACATATGGCAGCAGCTCAGCGAGCAGCTCTGCTTGGGCCCAGCGCACAAAGGGGTTAACTCGGCCGAACTCAGCGCTCCCTCCCCCAGCCCTTCCTCTGCACTGCACATCCTGTGTTTAGGTTCCAGGCCACATACCTCTCTAATCTGCGAGGTGTCACTCCCAGGCCCGCTGGCTCCTTCCGCCCCCAGCTCAGCTTTCCTCCAGGCCTCCAAAGAGGAGAAGAGGGACTGGGGGTCGACACCCTCCACTGGCTGCTCCTCAGAGGGGTGCCCCTGGGCTGTCCCTGCGGGACTGCCCTCACTCACAGCTCCCTCACAGGGGCTGGAGACTCAGCCTGCCGCAAACCCTGCGCTGGAGGCTCTGGTGTGAGAGCTGGGGGGTCCCAAGGGAGGACCCCAGCCCTGGCCCCTAAAAACTGGAGTCTGAGCATGATCTGCTGCTGCCTCGACAGCCCTGCTGTGGTCCTTCCTTTTCTTTGGACCAGTTCCTTCTCATGCTGTTGGGGTGCCCCCCAGGCATCCCATGTGTCCCTCGGGTGCTCCTGCCTGGTGCCCCACGTGCCCTGTGCCGCATGGCTGCTCCCACCTTGTGCACCATGTACGTGGCTGGAGGAGCTTGGCAGTGCCCACGGCGCGGTGTGTGTGTCCGTGGTGTCCTGGGGCCACCCTGTGCTGGCAGATGTACCTGGCCTGCTGGGGACAGCACAGCCTGGGGGTCCTTGAGAGACTGGGAGGTTCTTTGGCTCTGTGTACACAAGAGATGGTCTCTTCTGGAGGCCTGGGTCTAGTTTGAGTGGCAGATGACATTCTGTGTAGAAATACCAGATCCAGTGGGTTTCTAGAAATATCTAGAGGTGTAGCTGTGTCGGGGGAGAATGCAAAAGCTGCAAGGAGGAGTTATGATACAAATTCAGGCTAAGGTATAGAAAACATTGAGTCAACAAAAGTGTTTTGAATTTAGGGTTTTTCCTCAAAGAATGGTTGTAGATCTCAAAGCACTATTCCGAAGCACTTGGTTCTGGTGCAGCAACGTCCTTTCCTGGCTCTGCGTGGTGCCTGTGTCCCCTGGATGGGCAGAGGAGAGGGGGTACTCCTGCTGAGGACTCCTCACTGGTTCTTTATATCTGCTCGGGGGGGGTCTCCCACCCCGCTGCGGGCTCCTGCCTGGTGTGGGAGATGAGAGGAGCGTGGGCATGGACAGAGCTTTCAGTTACGGTGTGCTTGGCCGTGCAGCTTTTACCAGCATTTGGAACTAAGGGATCTCTTTGACTGATTTTCTGGGAAGGACACAGTGTTCAGGAACTGCTGAGGCTTTATCTTTTCAAAACCGAATCCTTCTGGGTGTTTCAGGCTAGAGACCCACAGTCCCTCGTGAAGATCTTGTCTGCTCGCTGCTGGCTCCTGGAGCAAGTTTCTGCTCGATGTTCCCAGATGTGTTGCCTTCACCCTTGTGCTCTTTCTCCCGTTAGACACTGCCAACGTTAGCAGGAGTGAGCCAACAGCCCCCGAGCGCTGCCATGGGTCTTTGTCTAGGTTCTGTGGCAGACAGGGTGTGTGACAGCAGGGAGGGAAGGTTTGGGGTTGTGCTGTTGCTTTCTGTCTGACTGGCTACGGTGAGAGCAAGTTTTCCTTTTATTTTTCCTCCCTCCCTTCTCCCTGCCCCTCCGATCACCCGTTGCAATTAGATCAGGTGAAATCAGACACTCGGATGGAGGCTCCAGCTCCTTGACACGCCTGGGGTGGCTGAGAAGTGCTCGGTGCCGGGCGGCGCTGACCGTGACCGCGTTTGGAGCGGAGGCAGCACCAGGGCAAAGAGGGGGTCGCTCGCTAGAAGCGGACCGGGAGAAATGAAATGCTCACTGGCAGCCTGCTCTCGCTTGGCAGGAGCAGGGCAGTCCCCAGAGCTGGCTCATTTAAAAAGCACTCTGGGTGCTTTGTCTCTGCTCTGTCCCCTCGGTTGGGGTGACTTTAAAGAGATGACAGAAGGCTCAGGTGTGCCTGTGTGGCTGGGAGCCGTAGTCGGGATCCAGGCACTCCAGGGTGCTTGCTGCAGGGCCTGTGGATGGGCAGTAGAGTGAAGACGATGTGTCTTCAGCTCTGTGTGTTTATGAAATCTCAAATGTGTCTATTTATAATATAAATATAATGGGTGAAGACGTGTTCGCTTGGAAGTGCAAGGGCTTTTCTTATTCTCTCCATCAAAGGCGAGTGAAGAAGTCGACAGAATAGAGTGTGGTTAAAGCAGCAGCCTTGATGTTTTTCCCCTGAGCCTGCTTTTGAGTCTCCTGACCTTTCCTTCTCTGCTGCAGTCAGTCGGGAAATACTTTCCATTGTAACTAATCTAGTCCTAGTTCCATCTTTAAAGGTTGGACCTAATGCATGTTTCGACTCCCCAGTTGAGTTCCGAGCGGGTCTTCAACGTGATCGAGACGATGGCAAGAAGAAAATAAGCCTGTCCCCTCCACTGAGCTCATGTTGGCTAAGTATCACCCACAGGTGATGGCAAGGAGGGTCCTTGGCACCTTTCATAATCCAGTAAATTTGTGCTAATCCTACTGGATAGAGGAGGAAAAGTTGCTCTGCTTGTCTCTTCTTGGGCTGGCGGTGTGTTAAGCGGAACGGATACCCATTCTTCCCACAGATGGTAGAGTCTCTTCATCCGGAGCCCAAACCAGTCTGGTCTTACCATGAGACTCCTCGGAGCTAGTTGGGCTGACATTTCCAGCTGTCAACATCTCCAGAATTCATTTCTCCCTGCTCTTCCCTCACGTCACTGCTGTCCAGCACTGCTTCCTCCGAGGGTTTGTCCAAGTGGTTGTGCTGGGAGATGGCAGCAGCTCTCAGCATCCCACGCATTAGGAAGCTTTGAAGGTGATGTGCCCCGATGGTCGCAAGACTTCTCCTTGGTGCCTTGCCACGGAGGCTTGTGGTTTTCTGCCTGGCTGTAATTCCCCAGGAGCGGATACAGCCGTGCTGCATCTTTGGCTCCAGCGTGCTTGCGAGCAGTTCGCTTGTGCCGGAACCAGTTGTCTGACGTCTGGCTCCAAAGGGATTACCGTAGGCCTTGGGCTTCTGAGCACAAATTCTCCTGCTTGCCCGTGACAGCAGCGTGAGGGCAGGCTCCCTGCCTCGGGGTGAAGAGCTGTCTGGAGCACACTGCTTCCTCCTCTTCCCTAGAGCTGGGATCTCGCCTGCTGCAGTGGGTTCGGCTCGGCCCTGTGAGGACCATGTGGCTCTTGCCCCGCTTTGGTAGGAAGGAGCTGTCCTTCAAAGAAGCACCTGGAGGAACAAGCCGTGCATCTTATCCTGGGATCTTGCCAGGATCTACCTGGCACACCGCTAGTTGCAGGCAGGAGCTGATGTGGCCTTGACACCCTCCTGCTGCCAGGTGTACAGCACCCCGATGATGAAATGCTGCAAGAATTGGGCTTGTTCAGCCTGGAGTAGAGGAGGCTCCGAGGAGACCTTATAGCACCTTCCAGTACCTGAAGGGGCTACAAGGAAGCTGGGGGGGACTTTTTGCAAGGGCCTGTAGTGACAGGACAAGGGGTAACGGGTTTAAATTGAAAGTGGGGAGGTTTAGATTAGATATCAGGAAGAAATTCTTCCTGGAGAGGGTGGGGAGGCCCTGGGACAGGTTGCCCAGAGAAGCTGTGGATGCCCCATCCCTGGAAGTGGCCAAGGCCAGGCTGGATGAGGCTTGGAGCAACCTGGTCTAGTGGAAGGTGTCCCTGCCCATGGCAGGGGGGTTGGGACTGGATGATCTTTAAGGTCCCTTCCCACCCAAACCATTCCATGATTCTATGGGGAGCTGGGTGCCTGCCTAGCGCAGCATCCCATCCACCCTGGCTCTGGGCAGGTGCTGTTTGGGCCAAGGAATTGCAGGGACTGGACGGACGTGTGTCAGTTGGGAGCTGCTGTGCTTCGGCTGCGTGCACTTCCCGTCTCCTGGAGGACAGGACTCCATCCCCTGCCCCAGCTGGGGACAGGGAAGGGCTCTCCTCCCAAGACACAGGGCGCTTGGGTTTTGTTTCTTCTCTTCCTATTGTGCTGTCTAGGGAGGGAAGAACTTGCCCCTAGCAGCGAGGAGGAGGCCACCATCTCACTAGCCGTGCCCCCAGGCACCCTGGCAGATGAGTCCCCCGTGCAGCACAGCGAGGTGATCTTGGTTAGCACGACCACTCGCGGCTGACGCGGGTGAGGTAGATGCGGCTGGACCGGCGTGCGCGCGGTGCCGGGGTTTGTGTGTCCGGAGGTGAGGCTGCTCTGCGCTCTCTGCTCTCCCAGACTCTGGGACTCTGGTCTCTGCACTCCTCCAACCCTTACCCTGCAGTCAGGGATGGGAATTCAGAGGTAAGGGGTCGTTGGGAATAGGATCACGCCTTAAACTATGGCAGCAAGATCACTAGGGCTTCTCTGTGGAACACCAGAGAACCCAGAATGGGGTTTGGGCAGCACCTTGAGGATGCAGGATGGTGCCTTGAACCTGGAGCGTAGGCACCATCCTGGGAAGGGAGAGTCTCGTCCCCGGGGAGTTTCTGCAGTTCTCCAAGGGTTTGTAGGGTGAAGTTCTTCCAAGAGATCATCAGCTCGAGCCACGAGAGAGAGAATTTCTCTCTCACCAGTGGTGAGAGAGAAAGCTGCTGGCATAAACATCCCTCTTCTGCTCGTGCTGCAGGCCTGAATTTCAGCAAGGCTCTGGCTGAAGGGAAGGGGATGGGGTTGTGAAGCATTACTGGGCTGAGGAGCCTGATGGGAATGTGGGTGGGGAGACCTGGGACTGATCCCTCTGCCTGCCGCTGAGCCGAGTGGCCCCAAGCTCGCTGCCTCCTGACCCTGGAGGCAGGATGTAGCTCTGGCTGCGTGTGTAAGGTGGAAACGTCTCCTGATTTCACCTCTCTTTATCTCCCCTCCTGCAGTGCCTGGAGAAGTTTCCTGTGATCCAGCACTTTAAGTTCGGCAGCCTGCTCCCCATCCAGCCTGTGACGTCCTAAGGAGGCCGCGGGAGGAGTCGAGGCAGCGGAGGCGTAGCGCGGCGCTCTTCCTCCTCCCCTCACCCCCTCCTCATCACCTTGCCCGTTACACACAGCCCATTCATTCCTGCACATCCGCATAGCAGCCACAGATCCAAAGCACCCGCCGGCCTTGCACGGGAGACGGGACCCGGAGCGGCTCCTCCTGCACGTCCCCAGCACGGGGATGTCTCGCCGGCGACCGCGCCAGGGCTGTGCTTCCCCGCTCCGCTGCGTCCCTGCGGCTGCGGGCGTGTGAACGGGGTTGGAATAGGGGCTGCCTTGCAGCACAGGCCCTCTGCTTCCCTTCCAAAGAGGAAGGGGGTGTGGAGGGGAGGAAGGCACGTGTGTATGTGTTGGGCAGTGGTAACTGCAATTTCCCTTTTGAATTTCATTGAACTTTCCTGTTGCTGTTTGATTTGGGAAACCACTGCGAGGGGCGAGGTGTGAGGCTGCACGTGGCAGCCGCCCCTGCTGGCACGGGGGGGTCTGAGGTGGGT
>NW_010250606.1:269-10042 GCF_000690775.1 Eurypyga helias | reverse complement strand
GAGGTGACCGCGATCGCTACCGCTTGGGCATCAGTTGTAGCCACAGCCCTGCGGCACAGGGATTGCCCCACCAAGCAGCATGTTCCCCAGCTCTTTTAGGGAAGCATCCCCAGAGCAAAGGCAGCGCGGGGGGGCACGCATGCAGCTTTACGCGTATTTATATACCTGCGCTGGCAACAAAAAGCATAAATAGCCCAGGACAGCGGGTTATCCCGGGAGAAAGCTCTTTCCTTTTGGCATTCCATGCTGGTGTTGCTGTGCTGGACCTCAAGCAGAGGGACCACGCTTCTAGTGCCACCAGCTGCGGTGTCTCCAGGGCAGGTGGACGAACGGGAACGTGGTCTGGATCGTACCAGCATCACTTGGGAGGGCAGAACCGGCTGGTGCTGGGTTGGAGACGGAGCTGTCGTGTCCACAGGCTTCACCAAGGTGGTCCATGGCTCCGGGGGGGATGTTTCTTCTTGAGGTTCTCAGGCTGGGTGTGGGGACTGCAGCTCTGGTCAGGGGTTTGCTGGGGGTGGGGGGCAGCAGGGATTCTTTCTCCAGCTCTCCCGCAGAGCGCCGAGGGGACGGTGGGACTGGCCCCAGCCAGCCCGCTTGGCTTTCGCTGGTGCACTGCTGTACTGCTGGGGGGAAGGGGGGAAGCCTGCTTGTGAATTACGGGGTTTTTCCATAGTTTTTACCAGGCCTACTCCCTCTTGTAAAGGTTTTCGCAGGTGCCACGGAAGGGGGGAGCGAGAAAAGAGTCTAAATTAAGAGGCAGTGAAACGCAGGTGCCTGCAGAGCTAAAGCAGAGCTTTCTCACGCTGCTACTGTCCAGTCCCGACTTGGCTTTTTGGCCCTGGGCGGGAGGGGGTGAGGACCTTTTGACCTGCCTGCAACAACTCTCTAAACTCGCGTTTCAAAGGAAAATGGAAAGACTGGAGTCAAGTCTCGGTTTACTCCTAAATGGGACGTCGTTTTGGCTTGGCTTTCCCAATGGATCCGCTCCTGGAGCAGTGCTGGAGATCTGCGTGCTTGCTGGGATGATGAGTCCGTCTGCAGCGGAGCAGTTCGGCCACCAGCGCCTGGAGCGGAGATCCCAGGCGTCTCCCCGCCGCCCCTCGTGTCACCGCGTGGCTTTTGGCGAGCGTCACCGTGCTTTACGTGGCTGTGCAGCGCCTGGCCAGCAACGGCTGAGCTAAAGCCCGTGGTTTTCCAAAGCTGCCCAAGGGTCGGGAATGCATCTCTCCTGGTCCTCTGATGGAAGTGGGGCTTCCATGCAGAAGGATGGGTGGAAAGGTTGACATCAGTGCATGGGAGGGACACCAAGAATGTGAAATACAGCACCAAAAAAAGGGTGGGGAGGTGGTTCCTTCCCCTGCAGCCGCTGCTCCCTGGGGATGGTGTCCCTGGGCTTGGGACCTGCCGAGGTGGGAGGAGGCTCACGGAGAGCTCTGTGTTTCTTGCTTGTCCCAAGTCTGCGCATCTGTCCTGCTGGGGATTTCGGGACTTGAAGCAGCTATTTCTTGTTTTGAGTCTTACCAGCCTGCTTGGGACGTGCCCCCGTCGCGTGGCAGTCAGCTGCTTGCCTTCCCCGGGCTCCCAGTGTCCATCCCTCGTCCTGGGGCTCGGCTCCTCTCCTGCAGGGTCCGCACGTAGCAGCACCCAGGGCCCCTGAGTGTCCGAAGCAGCACTCCCCCACCTCCTCCTGCATCGTGGTTTTAATTAAAGTCTCTGTGTTTTGCACCGGTGACTGTGTTGGTCTCTCTCAGACTGGGGTTCGCTCCCTTTTGGAGCAGAGCCGGCGAAGCCCATGGCTGGAGCCTTCGGCACGGGGAAGAGCACAGTGGAAGCGGTTGCTGTGTCGGTGGTTGATCTCTTGCACCGCAACGGGCTCGTTACTTAACTGCACGAAGCATGTATATCCAGTCCGTGTTTCCTTCCTCGGTGTCTTTCTGTCCTGTAGCATGTTTTATTTATTTATTTATCTCGGCTGCATCCACCCCCTCTCTCCCAGCTCGGATTTGGCAGGTAGGTGATGTGCGAAGCCTGTTGCCAGGCCAGCAAATACCTCCTGAGGGTCAGAGGCTCTCCTCACCGAGGGATGTTTGAGCCTTGTTTCCGAGGCAGGATGAGAATTGGAACCTTTTTCTTCGGGTGATTTTCCTGTCCTGCGGTAGGGGCTGACTCAGGACTTCCAGCATCAGTGTAGCTCAGCAGCTTCCTGGGATTTATAGAGAACATTACACCCAGACCTTCTCAGGAGTGGTTGGAGCCAGCGTAGAAATGCTTTTTTCTCGTCGCTGGGTCAGATCTTCTCCGTCAACGCGGGCCAACTGCGCGAGCGCCCGTTGCTAAAAGCGGCAGCAGCGCGGAGGGCTGGATGGGGAGCAGAAATGTCATCTCGGATGGCAGATGTTGTCTTCGGAGGCACTTGAATTCGTCTCGAACGCATCCCTAGGTGACGGTGACGCGCCGCGAAGGGGAAGCTGGCGTAGCGTGGGTTTCTCACCACCTTCCCGCCCAGCCCCGCTGACCCAGCCAGTTTTTTTGAAGTTCGGTTTTCGCAACTGGATCCTTCGGGGTTGCCATACGTAGGCTGGGTCACGTCTCTGTTTAACAGCTGCTGCCTTTGGCCAATCGCCGTCAACCTTCCCCGTCTCTTCCTTCGCGACCCTCCCGTAGAGATGGTCGTTGGTGGCAGCCCCTAACAGACGGAGTTAAGAGAAGCAGCCTGGTGCCGTGGTCGTCGTAACAGGATAAAAAATAGAACCCTTTCATGCCATTGTTGCTGGGATAACTTGTCCCTGGTGTGCGGCTCAGTTCCATTACGTAGCGCTGGGTTGCTGCTATTAAACAAAGAAGTCCCCGCTGCAGGACCAGTGTTTGAGCAGCAAAGTCTGAGCTGGTGGTTTCCAGGAGGATGGTGATGTGATTCGTGCCCCAAGGAACTGGTGTGGAACCACGCAAGAGCCCCGGACGCTGCACCGTGTCCTTGTGACGGCGTTGACTTCCTGAGAGAGGGAAGGAGGGAGAAGGTGAAATCAGTGGCTAACGATAACTGCTAACGTAACCTGCACTCTCCCGCTGCCAACGTGCCAGTGGAAACCTTCTGCAGTTGAGGGATCTCGTTGCTGCTTCAACAAGGACCCTTCTGGCTCAGACGTAGGGGTTAACAGGGCTCGTGGAGGTCACTCTAGTCGCCAAGAGAGGAGATCTTCATCCTTTAACATCTCTTGGGTGGGTGAGCGCTCTTCCCGTTGGCATCAGAACAAACTCCTGGAGTGTCCCGGGGACAGACATGCCTTTCCCTGGACCGGTCTTGTAGAAACCATGCCAAACCAAACTGGGACGAGCTGACTTGGAAAAGGGCTGCCCCCGCCCCCATCCAACCCCATTATGGTTGGACTGGATGATCTCTAAGGTCTTTTCCAACCTAGTGATTCTATGATTCTATGATCAGATTTAGCAGGGGCTGAGCCACGATGGGCATCTTCAGCTTGGAGTTACGCTCGCTGTGAGGAGCACAAGGCTGTGAGCAGGCTTTGGGAGTTAGAAAAGGCTTTTGAGGGGGTGGAGTGGGTGCTTCTGCTTGCTATAAAAAGCCTGGGCTTGGGAATGTCTACATCGGCCGGCTCTACGCAGGGCATAAATTCAGTTGTCGCTAAAATTGGAACGAGTCATTCCCCCTGTTCCCACTTGCAACTGTAACACAGATAATAAATGACATCAAAATCCCTCGTCAGAGTTTGGGCTCCTTAATGCTGGGAGCATGCAAACCCAGGGAAAGGGGAGTGGGGTCTCGTGGAACGGCGCTGCAGGGGGGGCAGCGGGCACCGAGGTGCGTGCTTAAGTCTTCCTGAACATGAACTTGCCCCCTTTTATAAAATAGATGATGTGCTCAAGGGTTTGCTGAGCCTGTAGACGGAGAAAGGAGGAGGCAGAGGAGCAGCTCCCTATCAGTTCTCCTGTCTCAGAAACACCGGCGAGAGACAAACCCAAGCAGGCTGCGCTGCACAAGTCAAGGTACCCAAATAGCTTATTTTGCCACAAATTCCTTCATGTGTGGAAATGGGTTTTTTTGGTGATGGTGAGGTGTGAGGTCGGATCCCGGCTGGGTGAAGAGCTGCGTGATGAGGCGTGCTGTCAGTGAGGTACCGCGGCGCTGCTGCAGCCTTCACGTGGGCGCAACGCTTTGGGTTTGAAGGGCTGCTGAAGGAAGTGCGTGTTGTCCTGTTGCTAAAAGAGCAAAGCATGCCAGAATTCTTCATTGTCGCTGTGTCCTATAAGGGCTACAAACTACACAAAACTGACCGGTGTGGTGGTTAGGAAGAAATTCCGACTAGATTGTGAGATACTGCCACGTGTTCTTTGGTTGGGTACCGGCTGGTGACTGAGAGCGGCAGCTCTGCCAAGGGTCTCGCTTTTCCGAGCATATGCCTTTAAAAATATTAGTTTGGGTATTACATATCCCCTTTGAAAAAATTCCCTTGTAGGCAAGAATAAAACTTACAAAAAGGCTGTTACAGAGATCATCAGCTCTCTATTAGATAGCTTGGAATATGCTCCACTAGCACCAGAGTTTAGTCTTCTCCAAATTACTGTAGAGGATTTGACTGTATCTTGCTGATCCATCCACATTTTAATTTCCTCTGCACGGATACATATTGCAGGATGCTGGAAATCCCCAAGCCCACTGGAGCTGCAAGACTGGATGTTTCATCCTGTAACACCAATAAAATGTTAATGCATACTAATAGCAACAGCAAAGGGGTTTATGGAGCGAGCTTGGGAGTATTTTATAATTGCCAGGGTATCTGTGTCACAGAGAATTTGGGGTTAGAGTCATCAAGTATTGTGCTTCGTCAACACAGAAAACCCCTCAAATATACCTCAAACCTACTCATTTTTATAATTAAAGGGGGAAGATGGGTAGATGAGCCCCTGGGGAGAGAGCTGAACGTAAATTGCGTGTAGATGAGAGAGCTGCCCACTGGTTTGGATAAATTCTGACGTGGGTTCAGTTGCCTGCTCTACCACAGACCCCCGCTGTAACCTTAACTAAGGACACAGCCTCGGTTTCCCACCTGGAGACCAAGAGTGAAAGCACCGTCCTGCTCTATAAACCCAGTAAATCTGGGCACGAGGTGACATAAGTGCGTCGGTAACATGAAATCCAGGGAGCTGGGGCATGGGTTGGCTTCTCTGCCCGTTGCGCTGCCCAGCCGGAGCATCCCGTGGCTTCTAGCAGCTCCTGGCGCTTCCAGCCTGGTGGGGTGGTGCTGTTCACTGCCACCTCAGGTTAAAAAAAAAAAAGAGATAAATCTGAATTTGGGTTCGGAGGCACCAGGTTTCCTCCATCTTCCAGAGTTTCCATGCCTTTGGTCGTGCCCCTCATCCTGCCTGCCCGAACATGCATCTCTGGGATGCTCCAGTCGCTGCCCGTCAGTTTTGGAGGACCGTGGGACAAATCAAGCAGCAGCGAGGCTGTGGAGATGGCATCCCGTCGGAAGCACCGCGCCGGGAACCACTGATCGCCCCAGCTGGTGGTCAGCTCCACCATTTCTCACGCTGGACCTGAGCACGTGGTCCACGGGCAGGAGAAGAGTGACCACAGCGCTGCTTGTTTTAATAGACGTGCTCCAAAACCCGGGGATTTTCCAGAATCAACAGATCCCGAGCCAAGGTATAAGCCAGAGGCATTGCTTAACCCGGCAGGCACCGGAGGGCCAAGCTGAAGAAGCTCTGCGTGTAAATGCTCCTTAAACAACGTCAGGCTGAGTTAATCCAGCGGGAGCTCCGGCGGGACAATCGGGAGGCTGAGTCCTCCCCCTTATCCCTTCTTGTCTTTGAGCTGGACATCCGAGTCCAGCACGCAGCGCTGCAGAGCCTGGGAAGTTCGTATCCCGACTTTTGGGGCTTTTAGTCATGTTCTTCGCCTTCTGGTTCGTACGAGTGGAGGAGCCGGGATGTTTGTGGTGCTGTGGGGACCACAAGCATGGTCTGTGCCGGAGGGAAATGGGGGATGGAGGGGAGCAGCCGTGGTGCCTGGATGTGGGGGTTGTCCTCTGGCCCTGAGAGCCCTCCAGGCTTTTGTGGGACCTCTCCCAGGGTGCTGCTTTGCCCCTGCACAGGGTCATCCTGACCCGAGTCCTGGTGGAAATGCCTGCAAAGCTTTCCCTTCCCTGGCACGGGGCTGCTGAGGGTGAAGCGCGTCACTTCACACAGACATTTTGGGCTGGTGTTGGCTCTCCAGCACCGAAGCAAATGAAACGTCGTGTTTCTGAAACACCCTTCCCCGGGCTGTGCGTCTGACAAGCCCTGGCTCTCTGCTGGGAATGGGAATATCTCTGAATCCAGAGCACCCTGCCGCCCCGTTTGCAAAGGGTTTAGGAGCAGGAGCAGGTTCCTGTGTGGGGTGTGCAGCCCCAAACGCTGCTGAGCCCGTGAGCCGGTGCCGGCAGCCCGGGCTGCGCGTGGCGCCGCCGCAGGCAGGACACGGCACGTCGTGGTGGTGTTTTGTTCGTCTTCACTAGGGAGCAGAGGAGAAACAAAAGCTGGAGCAGCGCAGGGCACCGGGCTGGCTGGGCGAGGAGGAGAAAAAGAAGAATTGTGCGGAATTTCGTTGGGGAGCTGGAAAAGAGGCGATTTTGTGAGCAAAGAGTCACCTCCCAGAGCAGAACTTCCCTGTCTCCAATTTAAACATTCCGTTCACATCAACATCCACTTTCATGTTGTAAAACCTGAGGAAAAAGGGGGGAAAAAAAGGAGCAGCTTCACACGCTGCAATGCAAAAGCCTCATTTTGGCGAGGAAAAGGAGGGGAAATCCACTGCTTTCCTGGTAGTTCATAAAAAACCAGGCCCCCAGGATGAAAGCAGGGAGATACAGCGGGATGCGAGGCAGGCGGGGCTGGCCCGCGGGGGCTGAGCACGAGCGGGGCCACGAAGCGGCTGCCGGGGTCCTCTCGCTTCACCCCACCCGGGAAGAATGAAAAGTGGGTTTGGTCTAGACCGACTTCAGAACTGCCTCTGGCTTCACCCTGCAGCCACCATCCCCGATTCCCACGTCGGAAAAGGGGGAGCGGGGAGACACGGTGCAGATCCTGCACTCTGATACGTATGAGTCCCCATGGGTTTGGCACAACAGGAGCAGGGGGAAAATGCTCCTTTCCCAGCTGTGGGTCTGGTCCGAGGGGGACCTGCCATCCAGGCAAGAAGGGGCCGCTTCGGCCCCGCAGAAGCAGCTGGAGGAGGGAGCAAGGGCAGGGATGGTCCCCAGCAGCATTCTGGGCAGCTTGCGGAGGTTTCGTCACTCCAGGCAAAGCCCTTTCCCCTCCCTGGGCAGCAGCACATAGAGGGTTAAAGCTCTGCCTCACCCCCCAGGTGGGGGGCATGTGCATCTGCCCAGTTGGCCCAATCATGGGGCCAGCAGGGAGGATAAGAGCAGGGTTTGGGGCATTTCTCCCCTTCTTTGCTCCTCTCCTTCCTCCATGGGACTCTGAGGAAGAGGAGCTGGAGCAGCTCTGGGCTTGGCTGCCTCCTCTCTCCACGCCAGCCTCCATGTGCTGTTTGGCATCGGGCAAGTTCCTGGATGAAGCTCATGGCCCTCTTGCCTGCCTGGCATAGAAATCCCAGAGAGCAGCTCAGCTGGAAAGGCCTTTTGCCCCAAGGAGCAGCTGGAAAAGCACTCGGCTTCCGAGGGTCCCTCTGCGGTGGGATCAGGACCGTGACGGGCAGCGCAGCCTCCTTGCCCTGTGCCAGCAGCGAGGCGGAGGGAGCCAGTGGCCGGGAAAGCAGGTGAGCCCGCTGCTGGCTTACGGATTTTGCCTGGCTGAGCTGCGTTAGTCCCAGCGTGGCGACGTTAGCAGCTGGATTTCCCCATTTCCCAGCTTCTGGGAGTGGCAGGTCCTTCTCTGGAGCCCCCTCGTTGGGTTTACGAGGTGGAAGGGTGGCTGAGGGGGTCTGCTCACCCCCGCTTTGCCGCAGGGATCTTGCGTCTCCGCGGTGCCAGCAAACCCCCAAAGCATCAGACCTCGGCGTCTTCCGGATGCTGGGGAAGGTTTTTGCTTCTCCTACTCTACGAGTGAGGTATTGGCGCGTTGACGGTGGCAGTGGTGTGTTGCTGAGATGGCTGCTTTGTGCTCAGCGCCTGCCGCTTCTCTGCAAAGCGCTTTTTACTCCGCTTTTCCGATCGCGTTGGTTTTTGCTGTTAGATGCGAGGGACGGCGTCTTCTGTCGCACAACAGCCTCCTCTCAACTTGCCCAACGCGCGCTGGTAAATCCAGGGTAAGCTTAACTCAAGGAGCAACATTAATCATCAAATCTATAAGCAGGATATAGAAAGGCCAAGTGTGAATAATTACCGCTCAGATAGCTAATTACCCAAGCCCAGACCAAATCCAACATATTAAACGGGCCGCTATCGGGATCGGCCTCTCGACATCATCGTTGTGTCCCCCATAGCTCTCCGACCGCTCTCTCCGCAGGGGACCCCTCCAAACATCTGCTAACGTGTGCAGATCCCGAAATATACTCCTGCTCATTCGGTTTTGAGCAGGGGAGATGAGATGGGAGGGATCTGACTCCGACAGGTTGAAGGAAGGCCAGACCCTGCACTGGGATGGGCAGAGCGGGAATTGCTCTTCTGGGGATGTGCTGCTGGGGCTGGGTGCGGTCTCCTTCGTGGCCCCTCATGGTTTAGGAGGACGTGGAGCAGCTCCATCTGTGCGTCAGTACCCAGGAACCGGTGCTGGGCTCGTGGTGCGAGGGTGGGATTTCCTTAGGTGGGCGCCCAGCCCCTCCCAGGGTAACTGGGTGCTGTGAGCAGAGCTGGGCCGGCAGCCCGGGAGCTGAGAGGGGTCAGTTCTCCATCACCATGTCCATCCTTGTCCCTCCTGGTGCAGAGGGACCTGTTGTCCCCTCCCAGGCTGAGCCGCTCCAGCCGCGTGAGGACCTGGCCGGGATTTGACGCACAACATCCTAATGCCAGACTTGAGCCCTCCAACGCTCGAGGAGGGTTGCTGGGTCTGGGCAGAGCCCCGTGACCCATGAACACTGGGAATTTCGGTGACCCCAGCCCCGCCGTTGCCTCCAGATTGGGGATATGAAGGAGAGCGCCATCCCTGACCCTCCTGAGCCCCCTTCTGCCCCTCCTGCCCTCCGCTCTGCTGCGGGCAGCTCCTGGGGAGGGCAGGGTGGGCTCTATGGGATGACATAGGGTGACATATCCAGGGATTTCTCTTGATCTTCCTTGTAGAAGCATAGATGGGTCTCATCATCCTGGCTGGGTGATCCATAGTAGACTCCTGCAAGAACATCCACTTTATTAGCTTTTCCCGTAATTGTTACACAGAGAGTCTCAAGCATGTATCATGCATGTCCAGAGATGTTGTGGATGCTCCATCCCTGGATGTCTTCAAGGCCAGGCTGGATGAGGCTTGGAGCAACCTGGTCTAGTGGAAGGTGTCCCTGCCCATGGCAGGGGGTGGCACTGGATGAGCTTTAAGGTCCCTTCCAACCCAAACCATTCTATGTCGTCCTCGCCGCCAACCAGCTTTGGGCTGGATTTCTGCCCTTTTTAGCGGAGCAGCATCTCTCCCCAGGGCAGGGTGACTCTTCCCCCAAACCAAAGGGGTTCAGTGGAGTGATGCTGAGGGCACCCCAAGAGCTGGATCTGCCTGTGAAGAGGTTTTTGCAAGGGGAAGGGGAGGCCACAGCTGTCTCGCAGCTACGGGAGCGAGTGGTGTGCGCACGGGGGCCGTTCCCTCTGCCAGGGCACGGCGCAGGATGC
>NW_010250606.1:0-251 GCF_000690775.1 Eurypyga helias | reverse complement strand
CCCACAGCTCTGTCCCAGCCAAATTCCACCTGCCCCCCCAGCAGGACCCCTCCCCGCTCTGGCCCTGTCAGGCCCAAAAATCCTGGGGATGCCCACGCACCCGCGGGGACCCAAAAGATTTTTAGGGTGAAACTCTCTGGCATCGGCAACGCCGGCTCTAAGGTTGGGCAGCGCTGGGGCACGTTGAGCCATGCTGGGGGGGGCAGGTTTGGGGTGGGGGTGGGTGCTGAGGTGGGAGCAGAGCTCACGGC
>NW_010250605.1:181843-182339 GCF_000690775.1 Eurypyga helias | reverse complement strand
CCGCTAGGGGGTGCCGAGCGCTGCGCCCCGCAGGCCGCATCCCCCCGGCCCCTTCCCGCTGCCCCGGCCTCCTGCGGGTACCTGAGGGGCCATCGGAAAGTCGGACAGGCTGGAGTCGGACTGGCTGCAGAGTTTTTTAGCACTAGCAGTCCTGTTAAGGCAACAATAGTGCTTTACTATTCGGAGATACACGTGTGGAGTGCAACTGAAACTGATCACAGGTAAAAGCTGGTAGTGCCTCAGGTAGATGTCGGCTTCCACCTGTGGCTCTTTGCTGCCAGCGTTTCAGTAATCACACAACCAACCCACGTTTTGTTTCCCCCAAAATGCAGTTAATAGCCTGTCGTCTGTCCGGGCTCCTGGACAAACATCCTGAAACTCTGTCATGCCAAGACTAAAATAATACAAGAGAAAATGTGGGAAGAAATGCTATGAACAAAGCCAGCCAGGACACTTGTCTTGCTTTCAGTTGAACAGGCCAAGGTCACTGTCTGTC